>NW_026728924.1:0-300000 GCF_030272615.1 Cryptomeria japonica
CATCAGATAGATGGGAGGTCAAAAGAATCACCTACACGAGCTTCCAGTATGTTATCTTCCTCGCCATCGAATTCTGCCCAGAGGTTAGTAACATGTTATTCACTTCTTTCTTCAAGTCAAAGTCTCCAAAGTTTATTGACTTCTTGTTATACATACACTGGGAGACAATTGGGACCTCCCACTGTAGTTTCCTGCCTAACCGCAAATTCCAGCCTTGGTTCTGCGATCTGCATGGACCGATAGTAGTTTGCCATTTTCGAAAACGTGTTATGCACACATTTAAGTCCGGTGGCATGACGTGGTGTGGACAATGCCTTCGACATGTCCATGTCGTCACAACTTGCGCCTCCGCCATGTCTGTGTCATCAGAGCCCATGCGTCCGGACCTCCTGCAAGTGGGCATGGGTATGCATGTATTCCCATGCATTCCATGCATGTCATTGGTACGACACCACTGTTTTGGAGCCACAATAGCTACATCTGTGCAAACGCATGTATGTGCCTAGATCTCTCCACTATAACTCTTCATTGTTGAGGACGTGCATTGCTTGTGGTGGAAGTATTGTTTTCTCTTCACACTACTTTCGCCACAAGCAATGCACGACCTCAACAATGAAGAGTTGCAATGGAGAGATATAGTCACATACACGCGTTTGCACTAACTTCTCTTTGTGCTATGCAAGTCTATTGACCTCTGTTATTTACTTTCCTCTTATACAAATAGTGGAAGACAGTTGCCTCCCATTCCAATTAGGGGCTTGTTTAGTACCCCAAAGGTGGGAAAGGATAGTGGGAGGCAGTGACTGTGGCTAAACTGGCTCCAAAAAGTATAATTTATGCATAACCTTCGTGTTAGTTGAAAATTGTAGACCCTTGATCGTGCTCGACAGAACAAACTGATGATTTGATTTTTTGAATAAGTCAATAACATGAACTTTTTGGAGCCAGTTTAGCTGCATTCGGGAGGCAGTTGTCTCCCACTGTTCGTATAACAAGAAAGTCAATAATAGAGCTCAAATGCAACTATTCTAGCTCCAAAATGGTATACACAAATGCTGCATTGTCTTGCATAAAAGTGTAAACAAGGGCCTTGGACCGTACAAATTGAATATACATTCACGACATCATTAGTCTATAGAATTCAGACTAACATCGCTAACAATTTTCAAGTATCTTCTCTCTTTTTTTAAGATAGTGCAAAGTCTCCTACAAGAGACTAGGATGGGCACAAACTACTCTAAATTACCAATCAAATCTCGCTTCTATTCATTTTTAAGGTAAGGTTGGATGCATTGGGTATTAATGTTGGGGAAAATTATGGATATGTATTTATCTAAAAGATAGAATATTTCAGGGAATAGACAAATAAAATACTGATGAAGTTATCTAATACTTATCGATGGACTAATATATTTTCCATGTTCATTTTATAAAATGGATATTAAACACACTTCTTTGCAAAATTTAGAGTTGTTATATATTGCTCAACCCAACTATTGCATGAAGGTATATATATGCACTTAACATTCCACGATACCTCATTTATTTATTTCTTTTAACTTTGAACCCATCATTTAATTCCTTTATTGTTAACATAATAGTTTCTACTTCACATATTATATCTTTCATCTAACTTCGGAAATGCTATCATTTCCTATAACTTATTTATTATCCTTTTATTTCACTTACATTGAGAACAAGTAAAGAAGCTTTTAACTAAAATGATTATCTTACAAGGCCAAAATTTCAACACAGTATACTCATCAAGGCCATTACCTTCAAAGTGTTTGTTGATAGATGGATGGATTTAGATATCATAGGAATGATATTTATTTCCAATGCCTCGGTGAGGTGGTTAGCATAAAGGATGATCCTTGCTGAATTTTGATTCCTATTGAGTCACATTGATTTCCATAACAAAAATCAAATAAACACAAATCAACAGAGGTTCATAACACACACCACAATGGCAGAGAAAGAATGGCAGACGACGTGTATGTCAGTTGCAAGGGTAGCAAGAGAAGGCTGCCTCCACAAAAGACAAAGCTACTAAGTAGGTTGTTTCATTTTTGTCTCAAGCTTTAGGGTTTACTAAGTAGGTTGTTAACATGAGAGTTACTTGCATGTAGGGATGAGGGATTGTGTGGATACATCTATTCTAGCTCCGAAATGGTAGTCCCGTACTGATGACATGCATGGTTGTAGCTACTCACACTCCAGCCAATTATGTAGTATAATTGGTTGTCCAAGATATAATTGACTATGTATATATGTATGTTTATGTGTATGTGTGTGCATGATATATAGAGAGAGAGAATGACAGACACACACACACACACATGCATAATTGGTTGACTACAAATATAAAATACTAAAAAATGTGACACATTGCAACAAGGCTACTAAGTAGGTTGTTTCATTTTTGTCTCAAGATTTTGGGTTTACTAAGTAGGTTGTTTCATTTTTGTCTCAAGCTTTCGAGTTTACTAAGTAGGTTGTTAACATGAGAGTTACTTGCATGTAGCAACAAGGGATTGTGTTGCATAGATGGGCATGAGGCTTGAATATTTTGACATTTATGTGTATATATGTATGTGTGTGTGAGAGAGAGATATATATGTGTGTGTGTGTGATATATATATATATCGAGAGAGAGAGAGAGAGAGAGAGAGAGAGAGAGAGAGAGAGAGAGAGAGAGAGAGAGATGCATAATTGGTTGACTATTATACGGGAGGGTGTATACATCCACTCCAAAATCAATAGGAGGCTCCAGCGAGCCTATAATTTGGCTACATAATTGGTTGTAGCTATTCAGGTTCCAGCCAATTATGCAACATAATTGGTTGTGCAAGATATAATTGTCTATGGATATATGCATGTTTGTGTGTGTGTGTGTGTGTGTGTGTGATATATAGACATAGAATGACATACACACACAAACACATATACACACAGACACATATACACACAGACATGCATAATTAGATGACTACGGAAATAGAACACTAAAAAACATGACACATTGCAACAATTAAAAAGTTATAGAAAGCAAGCAACCCATCGTATTTTCTAACTCTTAACATATTTGGCCTTATCACTCAATCTTTCAACAAATAAAACAACATAATTGTGTTTCGTTGGCCCAAGAAAACAGTGGACGCTTTCAAACAATTTCAATTTTTACATACATAAAGCAAAGAAAATTGGCATTTCATCTTTCACAACTCTGCTCACTATGGAAAACTGGCACATATGATTAGGCAAATATACATACCTTTATACTCTTCAACCACCACACAAACAAAAAACCTTGGTTTCCTAACGCGTCCACTTGAATGTTGCAAATGAGAAATAAAATTCACAATCAAAAGAGTAAATGTTACCAAAAAAACAATCGTGCTATGTGTTAGGGTTTGAACTTACCACTACCATCAAACCCTCGACACAAATCTCAGTCCTCTTAACACCTCCCTCCCACCTCTGCACTACAAAAATGATAAAAAAAAATTCACAATGGAAAACAATAAGTAATTGTTAGAGGAAATAAACAAACTATCATGTTATCTATTGGAGTTTGAACTTACCACTACCGCCAAACCCTCCACACCAATCTTAACACCTCCCACCCACCTCTACGCTATAATCCCTCCTCTCTACACAAAAAACTCACATGTTAGCAAGTGATAACAATAAATCCATACAACTCACATTATGCATGCGGCTTTGACCTCACCTTCGCAACCACAAACCCTGTGTCCAATTTTCACACCTCTGGCATACTCTACGATACAATGGACACACACAAAACTATGGGCAGACATGTTAGCTCACAAAAACCCCGACAAGATTTTAAAAAAAACACATATATTCATACAATGTATATACCTCAACTAGATGTGCAACTCCCTCGCTTTATGATTCAACCAGAACAATCGAGATTTTGTCAAATTATTTCGCCTCTTGTCAAATTATTTTGGCTCTTTCTCACCCTCTCATGCCCATGCAGCTCCCATATGAAAGAATTCAAAAAAAATTCAAACTGTTGGGTTATTGATTCTTTTTATTTGTTTTGCCTGAAATTTCCAAAAAAAAATAAAATTGGGCTTTTTTCAACACGAGTAGCCTTGCCCGTAACAATGAGAGTGACTTGCAAAATATGAGCCACATGAAAGCTTTTCCGTCAAATGCAAAATGTTAGCTGCATGCAAGCTTTTCCGTTGAACACAAAATGACAACATGTCTCCACATCATTGGACAACAAGATGCCTCCATACCATCGATGTGTCCGAGAACGTCAATCTCATGACATCTTGCCCTCACATGCGATATTATGAAAAGGCATTGCCGTTTTGAAACCAAAATAGCTACAGCCGAAATTAAGGACCACATCTCTCTATTGAATGGACGGCTGACCCACAAACATCATCAACATCATTATTATTATCATTATTAAAATATGGTAGATATCTTTTTTATAAGCTGGCATTTAATAACTAGTGGATATTGATTTCCGTGCCCAAATCGACGGTGTACACCGACTCCCCACTCGTGGAAATGCTATCGCACCGTCCAGGTTAAATACACAAAATTAATAAAATCAATAAAATTTGGTGGCTAAGATTCTAAGCATGCCACAAGATTAACGCCCGCATATGTAGCCGTCAAGATCGATAAGCTTTTCAATTATAAGAGGTCACATGTTTCTAGAAACTCTGACGGAACGGCATACCTTTCAATTATATGGCGTCAGATTTAACGGGTCACTAACGGTGGGCCCCCACGTAACAGGACATCCCTCAAACGTCCCGTCATGAAAGCGGTGGCACTCATGTCAAATATTAAATTATTATTAAAGAAAAATGGAGGGATCAAAAGTCTTCAATCATCTTGCAAGGCTAAGAAACATTTTCAACCGTTGATCATCGGGCTGTCCATCTCATATAAGAAGATGCCTTCAGTCTAATAAGACTTTTGTAGACTATTAGATTTTTCTAGAGTTTCTTTTTCCATGTCTTATTATATATAATTTTAGAAACAAATAATTTACTCATAAGAAATGAGAAAAAATTGAATTGTGCAATGATTGTTTGGAGCACAAGTCAATAGAAAAGAAATAAATATTATTTTTTAAAATTATTAAAATGTTTGTAAATAATAAAACTATAGAGATGTAAACAATTTTTTTAAATTTAATAGCATGGTTGGTCAACTAAAAAAAATTGTACCCAATGAATGCATTAGTTAACCTGTCTATGGGCAGGGACTAATAATACAAGAAGGCAATTTTATAGAGGTTACAACCTAAAAAAAAAGTACTTCATTGCGTCACCAAAAGAAGAATGTTGAAACTAAAAAACATACTAATGAAAATTGATTAACAAATTAGAAACAACATGGTTTTGCAGGCATGGAAACTGAGAATTTTGAAACTAAAAAACATACTACTGAAAATTGATTAACAAATTAGAAACAACACATGGTTTTTGTAGGCTTTGAAATTGATTTATTTGCATCAGTTACCAACAACTTTACTAAGGACTAGTTTGCACTAATGTAAACTTATGTGAAATCGAAAGGTGGATGATTTCTAAAAAAGAGTGGGTAGGTAGAATATGTTGTTTCTTAATTTGGAGTTGGTGGAGACAAAATGACACTACATCATGGAGTGTTAAACTTACATGAATATTCATGCCAATTATGGGAGATTTAAAATGTGGACTCCATGAGTAACCTATTTAAAGAAGAAAGAATAACAACTAGCAATTGCACCTTGGTGTGCAATGGGTATGCTGAAGAGGATTGAAAGGGTAATTAGGAAAACAAGTGTTCTATTAGTTACAAACATTTGTGTAGTACATGAGGTCAAGTGGTAGGCCACTTTTGCAATGATGTTGTTTTGGGAACAAAGATCTAAGTGGAAAGGGATAGCATCAAATCAACTACGCATCCTTCCAAACATGACAAAAAATACCCTTTGAATTAGGAAAATTAGTGGTCTACAGATTGAAAAAGGGAGAAATAGAGGGGGGAAGAGAGAGATGGAAAGAAAGTGAAAGGAGATATAGATAGTAGATATAGATAGAGAGGAAGACAAATAGAGATGGAGATGAAGATAGAGGAGATGGATATAGAGAGAAGGAGATATAGAGATAAAAAACAAGATGAGGGAGAGATAGAGATGGAAGAGATAAATATATAGATAGAGAGGGAGAGATAGTGTGGAAGAGAGAGAGATATGAAGCAAGAGGGAAAGGGAAATATAGGTAGTGATATAGGTGATGAGATATGATCATACCAAGATAGACATATAAGGATATATTGAGAGAGTAAGAGAGGGATAGAGAAATAGAGACAAATAGAGAGAGAGAGAGAGAGAGAGAGAGAGAGAGAGAGAGAGAGAGAGAGAGAGAGTGAGTGGAAGAGATCTCATATTTATGTATTGTGATAAATGTCATTATGGAGTTAAGTAATAGCTTCAAATCAATTATGAATATTCTTATAGAGATCAAAACATGATTGAAATAAAACATCTAAATCAAGAAGATAATCAATATCCATTATCTGTAAGAAAATTATTCATAGTTAATGCTTTCATCACAAAAACATATCACTTATAAGCTTTTTCTAAACCAATTTGGTTGATGCATTCTTTATTACAAAAGCTACTACCTGATGATTAAGGGAATTGCCACCCAGCAACATTATCTAAAATTAACAGTGGCATGATAGGGAAGAGTGTTATCATGTGTTTGGAAAGAGGAATGCTGATCAAGATCGATGTCAAACGTTTCCAATATACAAACGACTTCTTAAAGGGATTATTTTCGATTTCCTCATGTCAAATGGGTATTGTAGGTGCAGTCTTGGTGATACTATTTTAAGCTTTATGTTTGGCCACAGATTTATTGGGGTTGCAATCTTGTCGTTGACTATGAAATGCCTAGAATTTGATATCTTGGGCTTTCAAATTTGTTTTAGGTTAATCTTAGCTATCAGTCACACCATTGATAAGAAAACATCCCTTAACTAATTTATTAGCCTATAAATTTACTTCATTATTTTGGCATAATGGATATGTTGAAAACTATGGATCTGGTAATCGGAACGCTCCCACGATCCACTTATAATTTGTTAAGATCATGAAAGAAAGATTAAATTTACCAGATTGAAACTACTACCACTAAAGGTTGGCACTGCAACATGCAGTGATCTTGGAGAATAAGACACTATTTTTTTTTAAAGAAAAACTACAACACGCAAAAAAAAGGAAGGCGTTTGAGAATTTTTTTGAGTCATTTGTGTAGTATCTGCTCCAAAACAAAAATAATTCAGCATGCGTTTGAATGAAAGGAGATTACATTGTTTAGTTAAAAGAAAAAAAAAAAGATTTCAAACCAAAAGAAACAAGGGGGATCGATTTTAGAAGAGAAGTTGCAACAAAAGAAAAGGTGATTGCGGAAATTCAAAGAGCACTTAAAAGGGACATCGATTTTAATTATAAAAAACAGGGGCACATCATTCTTCTTCAGTGGTTGTTGACCACTATTTATTCACCTTTCAATAAATAGCTTCATCACCCATGGGACCCTCATACCACTGGCACTAAAAAGACATTGAAAACAATGAACGGCCAAGATTGTGTCAATCATCTTGCATTCCTTCTGAAAGAGTATCCACCATTGATTGATCATATCAGGTCGTGAGTTTCAAATAAATAAACGCCTTCAACGTAAAAATAGAGATTACTTGATCAAGATACATAAGAGAAAATTTTTAGGATTCAAAAGAAAATGGCTGAGATCAAATAGATGTGTTGATGATTTTAATGTTTTAAACTTTTATACTTCTCTACATGATTGATTATTTGGAAAACCATATAATCTTTTGACCTTAAATAAAACTAGTAATTGCACCCCAAGGTGCAATGTATACGCCGAATACAAAAACATTGGAAAAAACAATAAGAAGGGGAAATAGGAGAATAACTGCTTTATCAATAAGATAAATTGAAATATAATAGTTCTTGTTTCTTTAATAAGTTAAACAAGTTGAACAATTTATCATATAGAGATAATTTTTGGTCATTGGAGTGAACGAAAGAATTATTGAAATGTTTTAATTTGTAGTATATATAAACCTGAAAAATCTTTTTAATGACTAATAGCATTTTGAAAAAATAAGTACAAAATGCAAAATATAATTTAAACATTATGGAATTGAACATATGGTTTACATTTGAATCATTGTTTCAGGAAAATGCACTTTAAACATTGAAAGAGGATGTCCTAAAAATCTTTGCATATCTTCTTCATTTATAGGTTTTGCTCCAATTATATTTCAATCCATGTAAGAGGATACATAGTTGCACAATTGATATAAAACTATAAAGAATAATAGTACGAAAAATAATATTTGTCAAAATGAATTTGTATAACTTGAATTAGTTTAATAATTTATCATTTAGAGATCAAAATCAAAACCATTCTTTTGTTAACGTCACACATTGCTAGAAAACACCTGTAATTTGTCAAATAGAGTAGTTTTATTTGAGCTATATGATCAGATTGAATAGTACGCATAGTACAAGTATTAAACTAAGAAAAGATGGAACAAACCTCATATGTTTGTAGTTACAGTCAATTGCTTCAAGTGTTTGCATCTGATAATGTTTTCAAGCATACCTCCTCTTTTTTACATTGAGTCACATGTGGGCTCTGTGGCATGCATGCATATCTTTGGAATGTGTTCAGGCAGGGTGAATGCAAAGACTTGTAAGTTCACGAACTCTAGAAATAGTTGTGAATGTCAACCCTTGTTGGTCAATGTTGTCGATGTCAACTGTTGCTCTTTCAACCAATAAGTCCCTATGATTTGTGTATTGTTAAGCCCCATGCCATTTTTAGTGGTATCTGTTGTTGGAGACCACGACTTATTGGTGTTAGAGGGATATTTTTTGGGTTGTTGTGATCCCAAGCCGGCCCTATGTAATTTTTGAATTGAACAACAACAAATAAGGGAAGTTGAGGTGGTTTTTCACCAGCATTGTATACAATTTGTTTGACTTGTCCAAGTGCACCATTGACTAGTCTTGTTTCCAGCCGTATATTTGTACATAACATAACCTCTTGGCCAATACATAAGAAGATCTTAGATTGGAGTTGTTCTTCATCTAGATTTGAGCATGTCAATGTTGGCATTGACAAAACTGGTTAATCTAGAGAACCAATATATGTGCTGAGATTTGTAATTGATGTCTAACACTGACCGATGAAGTGCTATCGGTGGAGTGTAGTAGTAAAAGTGATGACTTGTAAACACATGGAAACAACACAAGAGAATGATGACCAACGTTCAATTAGCTCAAGGGAAGACAAACTAAGCTTAATCGCTCTGTCACTCAAGAAGATCGGTGTTGAGGTAAGATCTTTAGGTTGTTCATTCTGATGATGATGAAGTCACAAAAGGTGACTTAGGAAAGAAGGCCTGAGATTGTATGCAAACAGTAACCTCATTGGCAAATAGGAAAAGAGACTTGATGTAAGCACAACAAACTGACAATCAAAGGTTGAATTGGTAATGTAGAGCGCAGTGGTATATCGGTACACTAGTGAGGTAGAAGGGAGATAGGTGATCACCATAAATCTCAAAGCAGTGATCGATTATTCAGTTGCAGTGGAAAAAGGTGAGTTAGTGAGATTATGTCTACGCCAAACTAAAGGTTGGTAAAGTCAACTTCAGTCATCATGCAATTAAGCCATGATTACTTGGGGATTTTTTGGTTCGCATTTATAAGACTGAACTCGACCCAGAAGTCACCATTTTTGGGGGATGTGGTGACAGAATTGGTTGAGTAGTTGGCAGAATTGTTGCATGGCGTGCAGAGCAAGAGCGGGAATATTCAAATTCTAAATCTATCAAAATCTGTGATTGCATTGATTAAGGAAACACTTGAAGGTGATGACAAAGAATGTATAAAGTATTTTGAGTTCATTCAAAATATTCTTGATCAAAAGTACAGATCATGTGCAAGGCGATCCAAAAAGTGCAGAGTAGAATGTGAGGAAATGCTAAAATATTTTAGCAAAGTAGAGAGTGTATGAGGTAGACCGGTAGAGTGTAGAGCCATGGGTAAAGAGGATGGGCTGAGTATAGAGCTAAGGGTAAAGAGGACCGACTGAGTGCAGAACCAAGGGTAAGAGGACCGACAGAGTGCAGAGCCGAGGGTCAGAGAACCATCAAAGTGCAAAGCCGAAGGTACAAGCAGAAAATCGGTGTTGCGTAGAGCAGACACCACCAGTATGAATAGAGTATGATTTTCATTGTGATTTTATCAAGCTATCAGTAGCTACTCCAACAAATCATATTTATGTTGCTTTCTAACCATTGCAACTCAAAATCCCTTAATTGGGTGGACTTTAATAGGTCCCATTGCAAAATCCCTTAACCAAATGTCATCTTAATTGATGATCCTAAGACCTTTAACAAGGCTACCTTTAATAGGGTAAAGGCATTGATAGGCCTTAATCAAAATCCCTTAACCAGGTGGCACCTAATAGTGTCTTTGTAATCTCCTAACAGGGATGGCTCTTTACTGGGCGTACTCCAGAAAAGTACAATTTTTGTGAGTTCCTACTCACACCGTGGTTTTCTCCCATTTGGGTTTCCACAAGATAAATCTTGGTGTCACTGTGTATCTTTTCATGCATGCATATTCTTCTGTAGTAATTGCTTATATTGATGAATGTTAAGTTAGTGCAAATTTCAGTTAAAAGTTTATTTGTGCAAAACTGGTAAAGTGTTGATTCACTCCTCCCCTCTCAGCATCGGTTGGGACTAACAATTGGTATCAGAGCATCAGGTCCTTAGAATTAGAAGAAGCTTAACAGCTTAAGGAAAGATCCAAAATGATGCGAAAGGAGGGTCCTAAGTTCTCTAAGGAGAATTACACCTTATGATGTGGCAGAATGAAGCTTTATCTAAGAACCCTAGGAGAACATTACTAGAATCATGTAATCACAGAGTACAATGAACCTTTAGGGGTTCTCACTCCAGATCAGATCAAAGAAAGGCAAGACAATACTGTTGCTATGGATATGATTGCTAGCACTCTTTCTGATAATGAGTATGCTGAGGTTCAAGATTTGAAAACAAGTTTTCAGATGTGGAATAAGCTGAAGACAGTTTATAGAGGAGATCCTCATGTTTAAAAGGCTAAAGTGGATAGCTTGAGAGGAAAATTTGACGAGATGAGATGCAAGAAGGAGAAAATATAGAACAATATAGTAAAAGGATAAAGGATGTAGTAAATTCCATAAGAAGTTCTGGAGGAAAGCTTGAAGAAGATGATGTGGTTAGAAAAATCTTGAGGACCTTTCTATCACAATATGCCATAAGAGTTTTTGCAATTCAAGAACTCACATCCTTGGGAACAGTTAATGTTTTGCTTGATTCACTGATTGGAAAGTTGACTTCCTTTGAACTGAGCAACTATGATAACAGTGTACCAAAGATTGATGTTGCCTTCAAAGCTTCCATGATGCATGCACCAACAAGGAGAAGAAAATAAACCAAAAGTAGTTCTACTATAAGAATCGGCCATTCTCATGAAAATGACAATCTGTTATCTGAAGAACATGAACAAGATGAGATTGAAGATCTATTGGCAAGAAGAATGCCAAGAGGAAAAGGAAAGTATAAAGGTAAACTTCCCTTGAAGTGCTTCTCCTGTAATAAAATAGGTCATATTGCATCTAGATGTCCCAACAATGACAAGAAAGATAACTTTAGAAGCTACAAGGATAAGAACAAGAAGGAGTGCTATCTTGCAGAAGGAGTTACTGATGAAGAATTAGAAGGATCTGATGGAGATGGAATTGCATTTGTGGTAGTAAAGGAAGATAACACAGAGGAAGGTGATATGGCACTGATTTCTAGTTCAAACCAGTATGGAGACTGGGTAATTGATAGTGGTTGCACTCACCACATAACCGATGACAGAAACAAATTCCTTAGCATGGAGGATTGCAATGGAGGAACGATGAGATTCAGAAATGATGCTCCTTGTGCAGTAAAAGGTAAGAGATCCATAGCCCTAAATGATAAAACAAATTGTGAAGATGTTTATTGGGTAGAAAGGATAAAATATAGTTTGTTAAGTGTTGCACAACTTAACAATAAGGGTTACCGGTTAGAATTCAATGAAGGAATATGCAAAATAAATGACAAATCAGGAAGTCTGATTGCTATCGGTAAACAGTCTAGAGGCAATATGTTTCACCTAGACACCACCATAGGTAGTTGTCTAATGGAAAAGGTAGAAGACAGTTGGTTGTGGCACAAAAGACTGTGTCATGTTAACTTTGATAGCATAGCAAAAGTCAGTAAGACTAAGTCTGTCAGAGGTATGCCTAATATTGTGAAACCTGAAAATGCTATGTGTAAAGAATGCCAACTAGGAAAGTTTATTAGGTCTAGTTTCAAATATTTTTCATCTAAAAATATGCTGGAGTTAGTTCATACAAACCTTTGTGGTCCCATGAGAACCAAGAGTTTCTATGGAGACCGGTATTTCATGTTGTTTGTGGATGAATTCTCAAGAATGATGTGGGCTATATTCTTGAAAGAAAAATCAGAAGCCTTTCACATGTTTAAAGTCTTCAAGGCTCAAGTAGAGAGAGGAATAGGTAAGAATATGAAATGTCTAAGATCAGATAGAGGAGGAGAGTTCACCTCTCAAGAGTTTATGAATTACTGTGAAGAACGGGGGATTATTAGACAGATGTCTGCACCTATAACACCTCAGCAAAATGGGGTTGCTGAAAGAAGAAACATAACTCTTATTGATTGTGTGAGGACTCTAATGATACAAAAGGATATTCCACATATCTTCTAGAGAGAATCAGTGAGCACTGTTGTGTACACCTTGAACCAGATACAGGTAAAGAAAGGGATAAATAAAACTCCCTATGAATTATGGTGTGGATACTCACCTAATGTCTATTATTTCAAAGTATTTGGAAGCAGGTGCTATATTAAGAGGGATGAGTACTATGGAAAATTTGATCCCAAGAGTGATGAAGGAGCCTTCATAGGTTACTCCACAAAGAGTAAAGCATACCGGTGTTTGAACAAAAGGACCAGTAAGATTGTGGAAAGTGCAAATGTCAGAGTAGATGAGTTCTCTGAGAAAAATAAATAGGACATCAAGAGTGAACCAGAGGATTATAAAGGATTTGAGTACACTGCACCAGTCGAACTTGCTGAAGAGAATCCTGTTGTAGTGGAAAATGAAGAAGGTTGTGAAGTAGAACCTACACAACTAGTAGAATAATCTCCAAGAAATGAACTGGTACTAGCAAAGTATGTCTTAAATAACCACTCCGCTGAAAATATCATTGCTGACAAAGATGTAAGAGTACTGACTAGAAGAAGAGAAAGAGAGAATGCATGTCTGCTCTCCATAATTGAGCCCAAAATAGAAAAGGAGGCTCTAAAAGATGATGACTGGATCAAAGCCATGGAGGAGGAATTGGAGCAGATTGAGAAAAATGAAACTTGGACTCTAGTGCCCAGACCGGAAAACAAAAAATGTAATAGGTACCAAATGGGTGTTTAGAAACAAAATGGATGAAACTGGTCAAGTGGTAAGAAACAAAGCAAGATTAGTCTGCAAAGGCTATGCTCAGGAAGAAGGTTTGGACTATGGAGAAACCTTTGCACCGGTGGCCAGGCTGGAAGGGGTCAGAATTTTGCTGGCCTATGCTACTTACAAAAATTTCAAAGTTTACCAAATGGATGTCAAATCGACATTCTTGAACGGTGTTTTAGAGGAGGAACTATACATAGAGAAACCAGAAGGGTTTGTATCTAAAGATGGAAGAAATATGGTATGCAGGTTGCAAAAGGATATGGGCTAAAACAAGCACCAAGAGCTTGGTATGAGAGGCTGCACTGATATCTATTAAGCATAGGGTTCAAGAGAACCAGTGATAACAGTAACCTATATCTAAAGACCGGAGAAGAAAGAAAACATTTAATTGCTGAAATCTTTGTAGATGGCATCATCTTTGGAGGAGATGATGAGATGAGCAAAGGCTTTGTAGAACAAATGAAGGAAAAATTTGAGATGTTCATGATCAGTGAGATAAAACTTTTCATCAGCCTGCAAGTCTCACAACTAAAGAATGGCATATTCATCAGCCAAACTAAGTACATAAGGGAAATTTTGAAGACTTTTGGAATGGAAGATTGCAAGCTCTCCAAAAATGATGAGGCTCATGAAGTGAATGAGACACTGTACCAATCCATTATTGGTAAGTTGCAGTATGCAGTACATAGTAGACCGAACATAGCACAAGTTGTTGGCTTGGTTGCCAGATTTTATGCAAATCCAAAAGAGACTCATATGGTGGCAGTCAAGAGAATATTTAGATACCTAAAGGGGACTGATGAGTATGGTCTCTTGTATCCACACAAGGGGGACTTCATCTTAAGTGTCTTCATTGATTCAGATTGGGTAGGGAACATTGATAACAGAAAAAGCGCTAGTGGAGGTGCATTTTTTTCTTGGAGATAGGATTGTGTCATGGACAAGCAAGAAAGAAAACTACATCTCTCAATCCTTAGCTAAGGAAGAGTATGTGGCTGCTATAATCAACTGCACACAGATAGTATGGTTCAAGCAATTATTGGAAGGTATCCAACAAAAGGTGACTGGATCGATAGTGATTCACTGTGACAATACCAGTGCCATCGACATATCCAAGAATCTGGTGATGCATTCCAAGACAAAGCATATATCTATCAAATATCACTATCTTAGAGAACAAGTTCAAGAAAAGAAAGTGAGGTTGGAGTATATACCAACAAAAGAGCAGGTGGTTGATATCTTCACCAAGCCACTACAGAAGGATACCTTTGACTACCTCAGAGGTAAGCTAGGGGTGATGGCCCTACTTGCAGTAAAGTAGGTAAAAAGGGCTCTATATCAATCTGGTATGATTTCTTTATGAAAAATCTCTAAGACTAGATAGATAAGTGTGGACTACTCCAGTTAGGGGGAGTAGTCCTGATTAGTGTACTAAAATACATCTTTGGCATTGTTGTCAAAGGGGGAGATATGATTATTGTTTGAGCATTGGTAAGTAGTGATTGAGATGAAGTTGCTAAAATGGAGTATTACTAGTGTTAGGGGAGATATTCATTACTCAGAGAAGAAGTAATGACCGGTACAGAAATAAATAAAGAAATGAAGAAAGTACACGCAATTGATAAGATAGATTCTGAAGTGTTCCCATCAATGCCAAAGGGGGAGATTGTTGGCATTGACAAAACCGGTTAATCTAGAGAATTGGTATATGCACCGAGATTTGTCGTTGATGTCTAACACTGACCGGTGGAGTGGTATCAATGGAGTGCAGTAGTAAAAGTGATGAATTGTAAACACATGGAAACAACATAAGAGACCGATGACCAAGGTTCAATCAACTCAAGGGAAGACAAACTAAGCTAATCGGTCTGTCACTTAAGAAGATCGGTGTTGAGGTCACATCTTTAGGTTGGTCATTCTGATGATGATGAAGTCACAAAAGGTGACTTAGGAAAGAAGGCTTGAGGTTGTATGCAAACCAGAGCCTCATTGGCATACATGAAAATAGACTTGAAGTAAGCACAACAAACCCACAATCAACGATTGAACTGGTAATGTAGAGTGCAGTGGTATATCAGTACACCAATGAGGAAGAAGGAAGATAGGTGATCATCATAAATCTCGGAGTAGTGATCAGTTATTCAATTGCGGTGGCAAAAGGTGAGTTGGTGAGATTATGTCTACGCCAAACTAAAGGTTGGTGAAGTCAAATTCAGTCATCATGCAATTAAGCCATGATTACTTGTGGATTTTTTGGTTCACATTTATAAAATTGAACACGACCCAGAAGTCAATATTTTTTAGGGATGCAGTGGAAGAATTGGTTGAGTAGTTGGTATAATTGTTGCATGGTGTGCAGAGAAAGAGCGGGAATATTTGAATTCTAAATCTACCAAAATCTGTGATTGCATTGATTAAGGAAACACCCGAAGGTGATGACAAAGAATGTATAAAGTATTTTTAGTTCATTCAAAATATTCTTGATCGTAAAATTTGCAAAGTACAGATCATGTTGAAGGTGATCCAAAAAGTGCAGAGTAGAATGTGAGGAAGTGCTAAAAGATTTTAGCAGAGTAGAGAGTGTATGAGGTAGACCAGAAGAGTGTAGAGTCGAGGGTAAAGAGGATCGAGCGAGTGTAGAGCTGAGGGTAAAGAGGACCGACTGAGTGTAGAGACGAGGGTAAGAGGACCAATAGAGTGCAGAGATGAGGGTCAGAGAACTGATAGAGTGTAGAGCCGAAGGTACAAGCAGAAAACTGGTGTTGCACAAAGCAAACACAACCGATATGAATAGAGTATGATTTTCATTGTAATCTGATCAAGCTATCAGTAGCTACTCCAGTAGATCATCTTTATGTTGCTTTTTAACCATTGCAACTCAAAATCCCTTAACTGGGTGGACTTTTATAGGTCCCATTGTAAAATCCCTTAACCGAGTGTCATCTTAGTTGATGATCCTAAGACCTTTAACAAGGCTACCTTTAGCAGGGTAAAGTCACTGACAGGCCTTAATCAAAATCCCTTACCCGGGTGGCACCTAATAGTGTCTTTGTAACCTCCTAATAGGGATGGCTCTTTACCAAGTGTACTCTGGAAGAGTACAAATTTTGTGAGTTCCTACTCACACCATGGTTTTCTCTCGTTTGGGTTTCCACGAGATAAATCTTGGTGTCACTATGTATCTTTTCATGCATGCATATTCTTCTGCAGTAATTGTGTTCGGTGTGGAGCCTGATCAGTCTCCAAGTGGGAGATTGTTGAAATGTGGCGACTGATCAGCAAAGTACTGTACAGTCAGCACGTATCCTCGCACGTACCGACATTGTAATAAAACCCTAAAAAGGCCGACTTTGTTTATTGCCCTAAAAACGCATGTTATAAGTGGCTGGGATGCTTAAGGCATTGTAAGGTTGATGTACTATTTTTGCTGGATAATAAGAAAGATTGGACGGCTGTGTATGGTGGACGTAACCCATTCTGGGTGAACCACGTTAAATCTCTGTGTTATCTGTGTCCTGTTTTATTTCTTTATCTTTTGTATTTAAATCTGCATATAATTGTTAGTTCATATTTGCTTCGGATCTGCTTGAAACCCTAACAAATTGCTTATATTGATGAATGTTAAGTTAGTGCAAACTTGAGTTAAAAGTTTATTTGTGCAAAACTGGTAAAGTGTTGATTCACCCCTCCCCTCTCAGCACCGGTTGGGACTAACAGTCCCTTGAGTTGTATTGTAGTAGATAGGGCAATAGGATTTGCTAAAGATGACAACATGTGTTTATTATGCAATGAAACCATTTCATTTGTTGTGAATAGATGTTTTGATGGTAAGAAAATAAAGTGTTTTGTAGAGGTGAGCGATGAACTTGACTGAGCCATTAGAAGTTGTTAGTCTACAATTGTAGGTTTTGTATTTTGCAAATTTGAGAGAAGTGCACGAAAAGCAATTTGGGCAGGTTGCTCTCCAATTTGACGAAATATTTTATTCAATGAACTATAATTGTTGTGAAGCTATGTTGTAGTGTCCCTCCATAAGAAGTTGAAGCATACATTGGAATGTCCTTGACAGGTGGTAGTTAGCCCAAGTCACCAAAGAGCATGATTGAGCATCCTCCAAATGGGATTTGGTTGTGGGTAGGCAATGCCTCATGCAACCTCTTATCAATGCATTGTATCAACTTTGGATCAATGAAGATCATTTCACCAATTAGAATATCACGAATGAAGTACATGCTTTCTTGGAAGTGATAGCTTCAAATGAACTATGCATCCACTTATAAGGATGCAAACATTGTTGAAATAAAACCTTTGAATAGGGAGATATAGGGATAGAAAGAGAGATAAATAGGAGGAGAGAGAGAGTGGAATGGAGATAGAGATAGAAATGGAGATGTAGGAGAGGGATATGGGGATAGGAGGAATATATAAGGCTCGAGAGAAGAGCTCGAGATAGATAGAGAAGAAATAGATAAATATATACACACACGCGCGCGCACACACACACACACACACACACACACAGAGAGAGAGAGAGAGAGAGAGAGAGAGAGAGAGAGAGAGGAATATGAAGGGAAACAGATAGAGAGAGCGAGAGAGGGATAGATAGAGACAAAGATACAAATAAATAAAGAGATAGAAATGGAGATATAGAGATATAGAAGAAGAGGAATAGGGAGAGATAAAGACAAAGATATGGGAGGATAAAGTGACATGGATACATATGGAAAGATAAATGGCTAGAAAGAGGTATAAATATACAGATAGATAAGGGGGATAGAGAGGAGTGAGAGAGGGAGAGATGGGTACAAATGAATATATAGTAGGGAAAAGGGAGAGGAGGAAGGGAAAGAAATAGATAGAGGATCATGATATAGAGATAGGGATATAGAGATAGACAAAGATATGGATAGTGTATACACCTAAAAATGGTCTGAAGATAATTAATTAAATAAATAATTATTTAATTAATCTCCCTTCCCAATTTAATTGAATTCACTAAGCAATTTGATTAAATTTCCCCTTTCATCTACTTATTAATAAATCTAAGGATTTATTTAATAGGTTCATTTCATTTCATCCCCTTTAATTAATTAATTCCCTCCATCAAAATCATTTCTTCTAAATCCCCTAATTAATTAAAACAAATCAATTATGAGTTGCTGAAATTAATTAGCGTTTCCATATTATTTGAATTTCTAAATTCAAATTCTCCTAACTTCTACCACTTCTAAACCTAACCCATTCTACCTACCACCATGTCCCCTTTCATCCAACATCTTCTAGAACCTTGTGACACTTGTCACTAAGTGTTCCCTTTCATCTAACCTCTTTTAGAAGCCTCTTGACACTTGTCACCATAGAGATGACAGATGTTACCTTTAATCCAACCCCCTTTGCCATCCTCCTCCAATTTAACCATTGATATCTTCAGATTAACCTTGACCATTGATTCTTGCCACTTCACCCCTAGCCTTGGGAAATCCTATAAATAAACCTCATTTTGGAGCACAAATGGTTCCAATTTCATATGATTTTTGCATATCATTCGATTCATATCACTTGCATTCAAGCATTGTTACTATAGGCATCTAGCTTTTAGTTTATCATTCTTAGCAATGTTATCATGTTCAATTTTAGCTTAATTGCATCTTCATTCTAGCTTATTTTCTAGAATAATCATGAACTCATATAGCTTAATCATGCTATTCTTGCTGGATCATGCATCTTCATCATTCAAATCCTCCATCTAAGTGTAGCCAAGTCACTGGAATATGCATAATCAGATCTGAGAGCATTTTCATACTCACATTTACTAGGAGGTAATAAGTTGATTAGCTATGGTTTTGTCTTTCATTGTTTTAATTCACTAACCATTTCTTGTAATGATTTATTGAGTGCATTATGTTTGCAGGTACAGGTACACTTCACAGAGCACGACATTTTAGCGCCCATCATGAGGCCAAAATCATCACTTTTGGCCTCTTAATCTTTAGCAAACTTCATCTCTATCCGGCTCTGCTTCAGATATTCATACGAGTTGCCTTTTCAGATTGTATGAACTTCCTTTCAGTCTAGGATGACACCTCATCCTGACTCGTACTAGGTATAATTATGTGTCGTACGAGCTTCTAAGTTGAAAATTCTTTATTCGTACTAGGTCTAAAGTTGTGTCGTACGAGTCTATTTCTTGCAAATTATTTACTCATACTAACCATAATTCTGTGTCGTACGAGCTGGTTTTGGCTCGTGTCAGAGATCTAAATTTGTGTCGTACTAACTAGAAATTTGTGTCGTATGAGTCTCTGGTTCTGTGATTTTTTTTAACAGACTGCATGTTAGGGTTTTTTATTCTAATCTGAAATTTTCTAACATTAACTCTGATCTGTTTATGAGATTTTTGCAGCCTAACTCTTTTCTGCAGGACGCTTGTCAAAGATACGCTTGTCAAAGACAAATTTCAAAAACACAATCATGACTACTAATGAATTTTTGTAGGTTGCCTAAGGATTCAACAAAAACTTTGTGTATTCATTACAGTTTTCTAGGCACATTTCAATTTGGGCTTAAAGAAATGAACAACTATGTCTTTCGTGTCTTTGATGATAGACGAGTATGCTCTCACCTTTCTTAGGTGATCAGAAAGCTAGACTCATCTTTTTCTTTCATTAGTGCATTTCTTTAGCAGGCCTGCCCTCCCAAGGAGTGATAACTCTTATCCCTTAAGGCCAGTGAGAGGGGAACGACCTAAGTGGGAATGACTAACGCCAAGTAATCCAACCCACTATAAAATAAATGTGTTTTTGATGAAAATCAAAGCAACGATAGTGCTCGGGAATAACTCTCCTCCATTCCTTTGGGTATATCAAACCTTGGTTTTCAAGACTGGGAGACCTCTTAATTGAGTTTATACCCTGACGCATCGAATGGATCCCTTACTAGTTCTAGTTAAAATAGAAGCTACCTGATTCACCTCTGAAAGGGTGATAATATTTGTGCAAGAGAGATAGTAACTCTCCCAAGACACTTGCCATATCGTGCCCCCATTAGCGTTTGGAGTCGGATAATACGATGTTGAGAATCCATTGCGTGAGACTCAGTGGCCATATTCTAATTAGCTATTGGGTGTGTACCTAAGTCAGCAAGCAAAGGTTTTCATTCTTAGCCAATTTCCTTAGGGTTTAGCTTGATTGGAGTCATTTATCACATCATGTGTTGCTGTGTATTCATCCCTAAATCGACAAATTAGACATCCAAAAACTGGAAGACATAAGCAAAAACATTAAACTTCAGTTATCAAAAGTTCAACCAAACAAACATTTTTATCTCTATCTGGTTATCTGTCGTACGAACCTGTTTGCATAAAATCTTGTGTCGTGCTAAACAACATTCTATGTCATACAAGTCATCTATTTTGTCGTATGGTTCAAAAAAGTGTGTCATACGAGCCTCTACTTTTTACATGAAAAATTTTTCTTTGTCGTACAGACTCATATCTTGTGTCGTTCTAAGCTGCATATCTTGTCATACGAAACTTTGCATTTGTCAGTCCAGAGCTGTGTCATGCATGTCTCTCTCAGATTTGTCATTTCTGCCTGATCAATTTGCAGTAAACATAGACACCTGTTATCTATCAATCTATGCTTAGATTGTCATCTTGGTTCACTTGGTCAAATATGTTTGGTGTGGAGCCTAATCAATCTCCAAGTGGGAGATTGTTGATATGTGGCGACGAATAAGCAAAGTACTGTACACTCAGCATGTATCCTTGCCCCCAAGAAATTTTTTTTTGCCATTTTTTTGTTGATGAAAACCGAAATTGTAATAAAACCCTAAAAAGGCCGACTTTGTTTGTTGCCCTAAAAATGCATGTTATAAGTGGTTGGAATGCTTAAGGCATTGTAAGGTTGATGTACTATTTTGCTGGATAATAAGAAAGATTGGACGACTGCATATGGTGGACGTAACCCATTCTAGGTGAACCACGTTAAATCTCCTTGTTATCTATGTCATGTTTTATTCCTTTATCTTTTGTATTTAAATCTGCATATAATTGTTAGTTTATATTTGCTTTGGATTTGCTTGAAACCCTAACAAAGTTATCATCCATCAAAATCAGACTTTAGAAAATATACACCTTAATATTTTCAAGTGCTCACCCTCAACACGTTCAAGATCTAAACATCTCAAAGTGCATTATCACCCTCTTAGGTAAATTAATCACTCAAACATAGTTTCTCATCAGGATTTATCATCCTTTATCACGAAACTGAAATGTTTGGTCAGGATAATCTTGTCCCACATTGTAGGATATATCGTTCCTACTGGACTTGGTTCTTATCAAATCATCATCATTGCACTCCTAAACCGAAGATCGAAAAACTTGCAAACTTTTGAACACTTGAATTATGTTTGCATGGCCTATCATTCTAGTGTATCTATCTTGACAGTTGATCACTTATCAAAACAACTTTTAGACAATTGAACCCCTGAAATGAAAACAGAAACATTTGAAATAGCTGAAGATCATATCAACATGACATACCAAAGAAAAATACAAGTAACAAGCCAACATATCAGAGAAATCAAACAAGTCCAAAATCAAAATCCAACTATGTTAAAACCTCACAAGGATTTAAATACATCTCAAAAGAAAGGTGGCTCTTTTATGCACCTCTTAAAAATATCCCTAAAGGATTTGGCTAAAGAAGATCAAAATCGTACACCTATGTCTAGCAATGGCTCATCCCCTCATAAGCAAATTGACGCTCCAAAGGCATCTATTCCTACACCTCCTAAAAGCTTGCAAGAATCTTCCATAGCATTATCACCAAAGAATATATCCAAAGATGAAGTTCCCTAAGGGATATCCATAATTGCCATCAAACCTATTTCAGAGGATCCTATTCAAAGCTCATCTCCGTCATATCCAAGCATTAATGCATTGCAGCATCCCCATAACGCTCTCTTACAAATTGAAGCCCTCATTCATAGAATGCTTGTTAAACGAGTCCTAATAGATGGGGGAGCTAGCTTGAACATTTGCTCTTTGATTCTTGTCCGTACTCTAGGTTATTCAGAAGATACAGTTGATCCCCAGAAAAAGATAAAAATCAGAGCACATAATGAAGAAGAACATTACTCTAAAGGAATTGTGGTTTACCCATCATAGTGGGACCTTTGCAGAAGGACATAGCATGCCAAGTTCTAGACATGGACCTACCATACAATATACTCTTCGGGAGATCATGGATTCAGGACATACAAGCTATTACATCAACATGTCATCAATGCTTAAAATTTCCATACTATGGATAGGAAATCACAATATCGGTAGACTCAAATCCATCGCAGTGTTGTAATAATCTGAAATCAGCTCAAGAGGTCATTATCCCACATAGCAGAGAGGTAGCATCTTCAAGAACACAATCCAAGGAACAATCATCTTCATCAATTCTATTAAGTATGGAAAAACAAATGCAGCTGAAAGATCAAGGGAACAGAGAATATTTGATATCATGGAAAAACAAACAAGAGAAACTTCAAATTGAGAGGGATGAAGAAGCAGATATAGTAGTCGATGTAGTTCACACGTATGCAAGACAAACGTTAGGAACTAGTTCACTTGAATCAAAATCACATTCGACTGTCATGGACTTAACCGAGACAATCAACATTTTCTTATATGAGGTCATTCTGATGAGAGTATCGTTCTAGACATGGAAATACATACTGCAAGCTCTGACATCTCTATCATGACCCCTAATATCTTTGAAACTATTGAACATGAGGATCCTTTATCCTTAAGCTATCCTAAACCTATGGACTGGGAAAATGAAGGGCATACTGCCCTTAATGCCTTACCAAATGACCATGCCATATCCTTATATCTGAATGAAATCAAACCCGCAACAACTTTCATTGGGGATTTCGCTAATGTATCTTCAGGTCAAGTGGGTGTTAAATCTCCTAGTCGCAAAAATGAAAATAAAGAAAACAATATCAAGTCTAATGTTGAAAATCATTTACTGGCAACACTAGACCACGAAAGAGTAAAAATAAAGGACGTATCTAATGGTGAAAACCTCCTCGAGGCGTCGAAAGATGGGAGATTTAACACTTTACTTGAATTTTATCAAGAAAAGTCATACATCTTAATAGAACCAGTAGAGGCAGTTATCATTGGCACAACTGATCTACATCCAGCAATCTCTCTATCAGAACTACCAAGACAAAAATACTTGGAACCCTTCAATAGGAGGCAAATCAATTTTACCTGGTCATATGCAGACATTCTAGGGTTTGATCCATATCTTACAATACATCACCTGAATATCAGTCCAGGAGTAGACATCAATAAAGGAACACAACATGGATTAGGAGCAGGAATTCTATTCATCACACCACAAGGGCATACAATCCCGAAAGCATACAAATTAAGCTTTCCGTGCACAAACAATATAGCAGAGTATGAAGCATTGGTAACAAGTATCAAAATGGTTATAGAATGGAACATTAAACAACTACAAGTCTTTGGAGACTCTCAGCTCGTCATAAATCAAATCAATGATGACTATCAAACAAAAGATGACAAACTCATGCCTTACAAAAAGATGGTGGATGATTTCAAGAAGTACTTTGTAGAAATCACTTTTGAACAGATTCCAAGAAATGATAATAAAGCAACAGATGCCATGGCTACACTTGCTTCTCTATTGCAAACACAGGAAAATCAACAACGTTATGAATTCCTGGTTGAAGAGTTGTTTCATCCCGCCCTTAATTGTCCTGATTCCCAAACCATTTGTCAACTTATTGGACATGATTCATCCCGCTATGGCCAAAATTACACATACCTGAAAGATAACATCTTACCTCCAGATTTATCGAAAAACCAAAAGAGAAACTTTATTCGCCAATCCTCTCATTTTACTCTTGTTGCAGATACCCTATTTAAACGAGGTCTAGACGGTACTCTCTTACGATGTCTCAAACAAGAAGAATTTGAGAAAGTCTTACATGAAGTCCATAACGACATTTGTGGCACTCATTCAAGTGGTCTTACCCTTTCGAAAAAACTCATACGCTTGGGCTATTGGTTGACTATGGAACGAGATTCTTTTGAAATAGCAAGAACATGCAAACAATGTCAGATCCATGAGAATTTGATTCATGCACCAGCACAAGAACTTCATGCTTTAGCAACATCTTGGCCTTTTTGTCAATGGGGTCTTGATCTGGTAGGAAAGATAAATCCTTCTTCATCTAATGGACACAAATTCATCTTGGTAGCTACAAAATATTTTATAAAATGGATTGAAGTTGTACCTCTCATAAATATCACAGGAAAATAAATTGCTGCATTTATCTTGAACTATATCATCTGTTGCTATGGAATACCAATGACCATTATCACTGATAATGGGCGACCATTCAAGAATCAAGATGCACAAGAGCTATGTGAGAAGTTCAAAATCTAGCACAGATTCTCCACACCATATTATCTACAGGGAAATGGGCAGGCAGAAGTATCTAACAAAACTATTCTGAAAATCCTCAAAAAGATAGTAAATGATGCTAGCAAAGATTGGCATATTCAATAGAACCCTACCCTATGGGCATATTCTCTTGTATATGGATCAGAAGCCATACTACCAATCGAAGTAGAGATACCCTCTCTATGTGTATCACTAAAAGGTTTTATCCCAGATGAAAAACAAAGAGTATCTAGACTGCAAGAGTTAGAACTGATCCATGAACGAAGACAAAATGTCTTTGGTCATCTAAAGGTATATCAACAAAGAATGTGTTGGAGCTATAATCACAAGGTTAAACCACAGATCTTTCAAGTGGGAGAACTAGTGCTAAAGGAAAATCCACGCAACTAGGCAAATCAAGAAAATAAAGGAAATTTTGAACCAAATTGGTTAGGTCCATTTGTGGTCACAACAATATTTGGATTAGGAGCATATTAGCTATCAACACAGGATGACGACCAACTTCAGGAACCCATCAATAACATGCACCTAAAGAAATTCTATGTCTGAAAAAAATAGAAAAATAAAAAACAGTGAAAAAACAGAAAAATAAAAAACAACGAAAAATTAAAAAAAATCAAAAAAGGGAAAAGCAGAAAAATCCTAAAAGGTGAAAAAGAAAAATAAAGAAAAAAATCAAATATCAGAAAAAGTACAATAAAAACGGATGGTGAAAACCTGGCAAACAAGCGCTATCTGTCAGTTAGCTCTTCCATCTATTAGTTCATGCATTTTTTTGCTTGCATTCATTCATTTTCCATCAGCGCTATTCATATGCATCCTAAGTCTTTATACATATGCAAGCATCTTAGATGGCTTCTCACCATGGTTTGGATCATTGGGTATATCATAACAAATTTGTTTCTAGGCTTGGGGCAAAAACTCTACACCTAGTTGGGGGCAAAACTAGATCAATTTTGAGATTAATCAAACAAGTAGAACAAACAGTCAGACAACTCTTATCAAGCAAAAATTGAGATGCATCCAACGTTGAACACAAGATCAAACTATCAACTATCAAGCTATCACAAAATCAATCTAAGCACATCACACACTTTACAATGGATAATATATTTTGGATAATGATTGTAACATGATTGTTCAACTTTTCTATATATTGATTTTCGCTATCATGATTTTTGAGTGACTCTAGGATGTCATTGACTAGAGAAACAAGGAAGAAACATGATATTTTTTCTTGTCTTCTGTTTGAAAATTAATCATTAACATGTACAAATTTGTCTTGTGACATGATCATTAGAGTATCATTGAAGACATTTCCAATTTGCATATTGAAATGATTAATACTGCCTGTTTTACGCAAGAAACACTCGGACCATCTCGGTTCAATTATACCTCGAAGCTTGTACTAACTTGCTATATCAAAATCCAGGAAAGAAGTGGTCAGGTCATCATGGTTCAATTATACCATCAAAGTTTGCACTCACTTTCCACATTTCAAAAGCTCAATGATGACAAAAACGCAAAATAATCCAGTGACTAGTTTGGTCGTAGCTTTGCATTTTTATTGCATTTTAGCTTGCATTTCATTCTTGCATGGGATCCTACAAGCTCCTTTTTATCCAAGGCTAAATCGATTGCAAGAATCATCAAAGTATCATCACAAGTGTATACGCAATCAAAATGATGACTCATATATATTCAAATATTATCGACCTAGAAAAAATCTTATGCTATCTCTCTCAACAGAATCAACATCAGCATATCCAAAAATTTCTGCAACTTGATATCAACAAACTGTCAGTTTTTTATCTAATCAACCTTATCAAATCAAATCAATCAATCAAACCTAATCAATTCTATCACTTCTTATACAGGATGTATCCTTCCTGAAACTAGACGATCTGATTTTGATTCATGTCTTATACAGAATGTATTCTTCCTGAAACCAGACATTCTGATCATGTCTTATACAGGATGAATCCTTCCTGAAACCAGACGCTTTGATCATCGTTGTCTTATACAAGATGAATCCTTCCTGAAACTAGACAGAATCTTGATCTTATCAATCTAATCAATCAAGCTAATTGAAGAACTCGCATGTTCATCAAACCACAATTGCAAAAATCAAATCAAATCTATCGGGATATCAATCTCACAAAAACTCCAAAGATCAATTATCTCAATTGATCTCCCGAGGGGGCATCATCATACCAGAATCTAGCAATCAAGAGTTGGGGCATCCTATCAAATCAGTATCATCATCAAAATGAGATTATTCTTTGAATCAATGCGTCATCACACTTCACTTCAAAGAGGGGCAAAATGTATACACCTAAAAATGGTTTGAAGATAATTAATTAAATAAGCAATTATTTAATTAATCTCCCTTCCCAATTTAATTGAATTCACTAAGCAATTTGATTAAATTTCCCCTTTCATCTACTTATTAATAAATCTAAGGATTTATTTAATAGGTTCATTTCATTTCATCCCCTTTAATTAATTAATTTCCTCCATCAAAATCATTTCTTCTAAATCCCCTAATTAATTAAAACAAATCAATTATGAGTTGTTGAAATTAATTAGCCTTTCCATATTATTTGAATTTCTAAATTCAAATTCTCCTAACTTCTACCACTCCTAAACCTAACCCATTCTACCTACCACCATGTCCCCTTTCATCCAACATCTTCTAGAACCTTGTGACACTTGTCACTAACATGTTAGGTCTAGAATCTGCCATAGATAGATACTCGCCTAATCCATTCTCAATAGAGTGCTAACCTCCAAGAACGAGCATGAAGAGCTTGATCCAGTTGGTGGAAGGAGAGGCTGTGGAGGGTGCCCCCCTTTATATAGTTGTTTGGAGAGTACGGCTACTCATGACTTATTTAACAACATATATAATTAATAGGCGAATCGGAACTGAGAAACTAGGCTCTACTAACTTCTATATCCTCCCAACCGTCCTCCTTTCATCTAACATCTTCTAGAAGCCTCTTGACACTTGTCACCATAGAGATGACAGATGTTCCCTTTAATCCAACCCCCTTTGCCATCCTCCTCTAGTTTAACCATTGATATCTTCATATTAATCTTGACTATTGATTCTTGCCACCTCACCCCTAGCCTTGGGAAATCCTATAAATAAACCTCATTTTGGAGCACAAATGGTCCCAATTTCATATGATTTTTGCATATCATTTGATTCATATCATTTGCATTCAAGCATTGTTACTATAGGTATCTAGCTTTTAGTTTATCATTCTTAGCAATGTTATATGTTCAATTTTAGCTTAATTGCATCTTCATTCTAGCTTATTTTCTAGAATAATCATGAACTCATATAGCTTAATCATGCTATTCTTGCTAGATCATGCATCTTCATCATTCAAATCCTCCATCTAAGTGTAGCCAAGTCACTGGAATATGCATAATCAGATCTGAGAGCATTTTCATACTCACATTTACTAGGAGGCAATAAGTCGATTAGCTATGGTTTTGTCTTTCATTGTTTTAATTCACTAACCATTGCTTGTAATTATTTATTAAGTGCATTGTGTTTGCAAGTACAGGTACACTTCACAAAGCACGACAGAGAGAAAGAGAGAGAGGAGTGAGAGAGATAAAGAGAGACAAATTTGAGATAGAGAGAGAGGGAGAGGAGGAAGAGGGAGATTGAGAAATAGATAGATACAAATATAGATTAGGAGGGATGGACTAAGAGAGATAGATATAATGAGGTATAAAATAGATTATATAGTAATAATATAATTTATATTTTGAACTATTGGAATGGATCCTCTTGAAGGCAACCATATTTAATGGCATTGATTTTTATATTTTCTTTTCTTGGAATCTATAAGTGATGTCTTTATAGCATATGAGATGCAAATTTGAATATTAAATAGCCATGATGACTCATATCATGCATAATAAAGGCATTAATGATTATGAATGGTGAGGATCATATTCATCATCTTGCATCTCTTTTCAAAGAGTCTATGGAGAGAATCTTTGATGGAGAAGGAGATAGATATGGATATAAGGAAACGAAGAGATAAAGAGAGAGCATAAAGGGATAGATAGAGATGGAAGGGATAAACTTATCGATAAAAAGAAAGAGATATATATGAAGAGGGATAGGGAAAGATAAGTAGAGATGTAGATGGTGAGATAGAGATAGAGATATAGAGATATGGGGTTATACAGAGATGGGGGGAGAGAGATAGAGAGATAGAGAGACATATAGTGTGATAGAGATGGAGAGAGAGAGAAAAATAGGGTGAGATAGAGATATAGAGAGAGAGAGACAAAAGGAGAAAGGGAGAGGAAGAGAAAGAGGGATGTAGACATGGAGAGCTTGATATAGGTGGTATGAAGGGAGGGAGGGAGATAGAGAGAGAGGGGGGAGAGATAATGATATAGAGATAGATGAGGCTAGAGTGATAGAAACAAGGTGATAGAGACAAGAGACTAGTAATAGAGGCAAGTGAGATTGAGATAAAGAGGGGTTAAGGTAGAGAGATTGAGACAGGCCCAAGGGAGAAACATAGAGTGTTTGCGTATGAGTGAGTGAGAGAGAGATATGTGAGATATACATATAAAGATATAAGAAGTGGCATATCGAAAGAGATGAAATGAATAAGAGAGATAAAAATAACGAGATAGATTGAATAGGAGAGAGGGGAACATGGACAAAGGAAGGAGATGGATAAATAATAAGGATATAGGAATTGATAAATACAAAGAGGTAGAGGAATATATATATATATACAAAGAGCGAGAGACACACACACATACACATATATATATATATGTATGTGTATGTGTATGTATGTATCAACACAATGAAAAGAGACATCACCGCAGAGTCGTTCTTTAATATTGTTTAATATGATGAATTTACATACTTTATTTTAATATTAGTAAATTTTCGTGATCGTCTGACCTGTAAAAAAGATTTGATTTTATTGTGAGCTAACCAGTGTGGTTCGGTGCATAATTTGCCAGCTGCCACAGTGGACCTGAATACAGTTTTTTATTTCAACATGTTATTTATTGCTACCTATTGGTTTGTTTGATATTTATTTTTTATAAATCAATATAAAAACTTTTTATATTAATTGGGAAGATTGCAAGTTGCAGCAATTCTGCCATTTTCTGCCATTTCTCTTTAATGAATGAATGAGGGAGCATTTATGAGCGTTGAGGGGAAAAATCAAGCTGTACATTTCATATAAGGAAAGGCCTTCGACTTAAATAATATTCATTCATTTATTCATATAAATTACGTTAAAATAATTTAATATGTTTAGGAATCTTGAATCGTCCATTGACCAGACCCATTTCAGCTATTTAAACCAGTTTTAGTGTGCACAATTAAATAGGCTACTTTTATTACTAGCAGTTACACGGTTCTTAGGTCATGCAACAGGAAGCCGATAGGCAAGCATTTTTCCAAAATGAGATGTGCAGAAATAAGAAGCATTTGTTGAAGTGAGCTTGAGCATGTTCTTTTTGTTGGAAGGTGTGAATCTGCAAACAAGAAGTAGAAACAAGGGATTAGATAGAAAGGTGGAGGGAGGCAAATGTCATAACAGGTGAAGGGATGGAGGAAAAACAAAAATTACCATACCGGTTGTGAATGTGGGTGTGTTCTGGTTGTAGCAAAAGAGCAAACAGTGAAGGGAAAGAGAGCTATTAAAGATTGAGTTGCATAGACCATTCCAGCGACATATCTCATCTCTGCAGAGGTAAAGGCATATGAGAGAAAGGCAATAAATTAAAAGCAATAAAAAGTACTATCTATTTCTACCGTAATCTACTTATTATTTACCTCAAGACGGTTGTTCCAACAAAAACCTTTTGGAGAGGCATCAGCTATTCCTCCATCCTTTGCATGCGTTGAATAGACAGTTTGTGGGCGAGTAGTAGGAGGAAGAGAGACAGGTTGAGAGCTGCCAACTTGAGTCACATCCTTTCCAGTTTTAGCGTGTATGGGATATCTTTGAATTGCATATCCAGAAGCTGTAACAGAACGACAAGCAGTAGGGCAGTTTTGGAAGCAGAGGTAGACAAAAATATGATGGGGTAGAAGAACAAGAATAGAAATCAAAATATTTTCAGGCTTTGTAAGTATAACTGCAGTTAAATGTGGATAACCAGTGAGTAGTGATGACCTGTGGTGAGGTACAACAAGATGGAAGATGTTCCAGATTTCAAAAAGGTTATGTATCGTATTGGTTTGAATTAATCTGTATACTGGAAGAGGCACAATCAGTTAATTTGTATTAGAAGCAATAACGGAAAGTATAACTAATAAAAAGTATTGAAGAAGCAAACCAAACTAATAAAAAGTATTGAAGAAGCAAACCAAACTTAATGTTTGCGGAGATGGATTAGTTACTATCTATAGAGGAATGAACATGCAGAGATGCTGGCTTGCCATCACCGTGGATGCTCGACATCAAGGAATTCATTGTGGGGAGAGTTCCATTTTGAGGTTGTCGGAACTAGTGAAGTTGGAGAACCGAGATCTTGCAGAGAGGGGAAAGAGGAAGTAATCAGTGGTAGTGATGTATAAGTAAAATATGCATCGAAAAATAAGCATGCAGTAAGGAGAATGGATTAAAGTAGAGAAGGCAGCAAAGCAATGGAGTTGCTTACATGTTCTTTTAGGACTTAATGTAACTGAATAAGTAGCCGTCAGTGGGAAGCAGTCTTGTCAAAGAAGTGGTTTTGTGTGAACAATAAATGCTAGCCAAAAATTGAAGGACATGGAATATGGAAATAGTATTAATTAACTTTCAAGAGAATGTGGACGAGTTAACTGAAATAACACAAACATTGGAGAACAGAAAACATCGAAGATGAATGTATACTATGAAAGTATTTACCTCTACAATGGAATTGAAGTCATTAGAATGCACAACTGGAATGTGGGCAAGGCAACCTGTGAAGTGTTTGAAAGTTAGTGGACTACAAATAAGTAACTGTGTGAAAGTTAACAATGATTGAAGTTGCATATTCAAAGAACAAAGAACTATGAAGTGCGAATTGAGATATATCAGTATTGGAATGTATTTACATGTGTAATAGCAATGGACCGGCAAGAATAGTTGTTGTCAAATGGAAATTGCATGATATTGTATGGCTTGAACTAGAAAATAAGGCAGCAAGCATGTCATAGGTGTAGATTGCAATGTGGTGACATAGTTGTCCTCACAGAGAGTTGTTGCAAGCGAGCTTCTTCGTTCTTCCTTATGGTGGTAAAAACACTTTTTTGCATTTTTGCATACCTTTCAAAAGAGAAAGGCGGATGAATGCGTATACCATCAATTGTTCTGACCCTTGAGATAGTTGTAAATTTTAGGCCTTGCTTTTCATTGTTGCCTATGTCTATTGTAGCTTTATCCAATGTAAGTCCTTGAGATTTGTGAATAGTTATGGCCCAAGCCATTGTTAATAGAATTTGTGTATGCCTGCCTCAGGTAATTGGAGTAATGGGTATGTCATTTGGATGCAATTCATCCCATGGAGGGCCTTTATAATTTTGGAACTGCACAATAACAAATCGTGGCAAGTCTGGAGGTTTGGTATTGTTTCCATAGATAATTTTTTTAACAAGGCCAATGGAGCCATTCACAGGACCAACTTCAGTCCACAAGTTAGCTAACAACATTACTTGTTGATTGACACATAATTGGAGCTCTAATGGAAGTTGTTCATCGTTATCATAATCAGTATTAGTCTGTTGTGTAATATGTGCAATGCTTAAAGCAATGGGCAAATTTAATTCTTTCAACATTCTTTTGCTGTGCAATCTTGTTGATTCATTTGTTGCAAACAAATGGATTGATGAGTTGAATTGCTTTTGTTGTTTGACAGTGATATTTTTATTTGTTTGGTTCATTAAGAACTACCATTCATGTTTGTTAGGCTATGCATCTCTTATGTTCTAGAGCAGACTTTTGAAGTGATGTCATTCAATAGAGACACCCTAAAGGCGGAAAACAATATGCAATGTTACAACTATTTTAAACGAATGCCATAAACTTAGTGTTGTAGAATGCGAGGCATAAATTGGTTTGTCCATTACAAGAGGGAGTTGTCCAAGATCACCTACAAGGATTATGGAGAGGCCACCAAAGCTTTCATGTTGTTTATCAGGGAATGCCTGCCGTAGGCTTCAATAGTAATTTTGGGCCTAAAAAGCTCTTTTCATCTATCAGAATATATTTAACATGCCTGAAATGCTCTTGGAATGTGAACAATGCTTGACCTGTCAAAGGATGCATTTATTTAATAAGGATTCGAAGGCCTGCATGAAGAGTTGTTCCTTGAATATTATATGCAACAACACCTGTAGGAGAAAGAACCAACAATGGATTTTCTTGTATTCCTATAGAGACATTCAACTTTTGTTTGATGCAATGTATTAAGAATGATTTCCCAATGCCTGTTGTTCCTTGAACAATCATACTGAGAGGTATTATTCCAGCTTGTTGAGAATGATGTTGTAGAATTATGTCAAGTGCAAGTTTTTGTTGAGAGGAGAGATGGAATTTTTGACTGTTAATGGTTGGGACTTGGAACGAATGGGGGTGAAATTGTGATTTACTTGCAGATATGAATTGGGCAGCATTAGACTCTAATTTATGATTTGCAATATTGGTGGGCCGTGAGTAGCTAATATCATAGTCACGTTGTCCTAACATTTATAATTCATTTTTGGTTAATTGATTTGTGGCTCCCATCTGTGACAGGAATTCCCCCTTATATAGATTTGATTCTTCTTAGCGTTCACAATCATTACTGTCACTATCATCTACATCTTGAGGTGGAAGGGCATGGATAAGTTGGGCATCGTACAATCGAGTGTAGCCGTTTGAACTAAAGTCTTTCCAATTTGCCATAACTTGATCTTTAGAAGTTCCTATTTTTCGTTGCTATGTCATAGAACGATTTGTACATCAAGAATTCAAACCAACATAAAAGCTCAAACTCTTGACTGTCTAAGTTGCCATTTTTCTTTTCTTATGTTGTGGAGCATATGAAAAGTCTTGTGCAGATTGAAGGAGTATTGTTGTATTTAAGCCAGAAGAGCACTACATGGATATAACTGCTTGGTAGGTTTGTTTCATGATTTGTTTTTGTGATACGGTGCGGGGCTTTTTTACTAACATTAAGAGACAAAAACTGGCAGCTACAACTATTGAGGGGCAATTTTTGCAGCATGTGACAAGTCTCTTGTGCACTGATATCACTATCTACTATTATGTGCATCATAAATTTCTGGTATGTAGACAGGACAGTATCTTCAGATTCACTTGCATTCATAATAGTTTTGAGCATTTCAATCTAAGATTCTGATCTTTTTTCGAATTTTGAAGCATACTTTGAAATGTATTGCAGGACGACTTTTCTTGACGTTACAGGCTGGCAATCCATATTAGCATGCCAGATTGAAAGCATGCAAGGGTTGTGAATATTCAAGTGGTTATCATTCCTTGCAGCTGTATAGCATGGTTTTTTGTCACTTTCAAGGGTTAATGTAGATTTCTCTTGTTCAGGCCACAGAGCCTTGTAACGACATTGTAATGAATTGCCTTTTTTCCTAAGACATGTATTTTCTGTGCATTTTGTGTGTCTTTGTAAAGTATTTACTAATGCCTCATAATCCACTATAGGGGACATTGAGAAAATCTTTGTTGTATTGGCTAAGCACGAATCATCCATTGCAACATAGCAAAGTGTATTAGTTCGGTCAACAGTGCTGAGAGGGTTCCAAGCAGATACATATGTGTCCAAGTAACTTCATCGTCATTAGTCCAATCAATTATGTCAATATTTGGTGCACCAGGAAGCCATAAAAAACTTTGAATATACCTTGATCCGCGATGTTGCCATTCATATCTGTACCAATGATCTTTTGCTTTGAACAATTTTTGAATGATTTCTTCTCGAAATATTGTGAATCTATTGTGTAAGTATAAGGTTGTTATGTGTGGATTGCAAACCACATTTTGTACAAGTTCTTTTCTTGTGGTTTGAATGTTCTGACCATTATTTCCATGGAAGAGGCTATGGAGGTCAGGCCATTTAGTATCAGTTGAACTCAATGTGAAGAAAAGGGTTGGCGTTCCCAATTGGGAAATCATTGCTATGAGCTCTTTTCGAGATTTATTCAAATATGCTCGGGTTCCTCTAAGGGATTCACCGAAGCAAAGCAATTGTTTCCGCAACTGCTCATCAGGTGTGGTTTGCAAGTGTTCATGCAATGCATGCAAATTGCTGGGAAAGTCATCCTCTATATTAGTTCTGATAAAGACAGCTGCAAATTGTTGGGAACAATGTCGCATAGTTAAATTATAAATGTAATAGCGAAACCTAACATGTTGTCCAAATCTCTAGTCAAAGTATCTTATCAAGTGGAGTGCATATTCATGCAAGTGAACATGCTTGGAACGCGGCTACAACATAAGGGCAACACTAGTCTGGAAGAGTGAAGGGAATTCCATGCTTAGCAAACCTTTAGTGTTATATTCATTTATCGGTGAGGAGTCAATCTGAGGCCAAGGAAAAAAATTATCCTCGGTATCATGTAGCTGTAATGTGGCTTTTATGGACTCTAGTCCACGAGCTCTAGCCGTCATTGCTGGTATGAAGGAAGATGAAATTTCTATTGGATAATCATCACAAGTGGTAGAACAATCTGGTGGCGAGGGAACAACTATCTCTTCATCATTGTCTTCCAACGTATGCAACATGCTTGACACATGTGTTGTAACATTGGGAAGCAAGTTGACAACATCGAAATCTATGATAACTTCCTTGTAGTACTGGTCATGTTGGATTTTATAAGTCAATGCATCCATCACATGGAATTTATTTACATAGGAGTCATATTTGGTGTCATGAATATTGCTTCTTCGAATAATGAGGACTTCCAAATCTTGTAATTTTCGTGGCAAAGTCTTTGCAATTGCAGAGATGTCTTGCGGGAAACTTATAGTGTGGCTAGAGTATTTGTACTGGCCACCTCTTGCATGAGTGACTTGCAAAACATGAGATACTCTAGCAATAAGCATCTCCTCCACTTGTGTAAGCTTCTTTAAGACGAGCGGTTGTTCACCTGGGCCAGAAGTTATTAGTTAAAGAGAATCAATGAACACCTCTTTCAGCAAATCATCTTGAACAGACAATTTGCGGGTGGCATTTGCGAATGAGCATTACAACATAGATTTCTTTACAAATGCTACATGTTTGAAGTATTGAAAAAGAATCAATGCGTTTGCAAAAGGATTTCAATGCCTGAATGTATTCTATAGCAGAAAAGAAATCTATCACAGGTTGTTGTGGATTTTCATTCTGCAAGATTCTATCGTGGCAGGCAAAGTGAGTTTCTTGTGTTGTATCTATTTTATGCCTTTTCATAGAATAGAAGGGTGTTCCATGGAATTTAGCTAAAGTAATGTTGGGCATTACTTGTTGCATAGCAACATTTTCACTTGACATAGCAAGGCATGGGTTTTTATTTGCATTGGGTTCACATGGTGTTTGCAAAGGGGAGAGCATTCAGGAGTGGGCTCGTGTCAACTGTCATTTTTTCAAAATCTGTTCTTTGTGGTTTATGTAATAATGATGATTTTGTTGACTTCTTTTAGCTTTATTTATATTGAAGTCTTCTATGGTGGCCTGCATTAGTATTGCATAGTTTTTGAATAGCTAGAGTGCATTAGTTTTTGAATGGAGAATTAAGAATTACAATATCACAGGTGTATACATATGTTTACATCAGTACATAGAATGGAAGCCAGATATATTCATATATGCATATAAGTATTTGTATGTTTATGTATTAAGTTTGACACATAAATGAGTATGTACTAGTATGGAACTTTGCAACAAGATATATTTGCATATATACATAAAAGCGAAGAGCATTTCACAAACTGGTGCATGTGTGGAAAATCAAAGAAGTTCCATGCTCACCATGCATCGTGAAATTGGGGGGGGAACGATGAATTTGTTAATCTCAATCAGCGGAAGTAAAGTGTGGATGTCCAGTAAGCAGGCAATTTTGAAGATGTAGAACTGGTATTTAATCTTTTTGAAATTTGTGAAGATGCAAAATGCTATATACATGGTTATGCATGCATGCATGTATGTATGTGTATATATATGTACATATACAAGCATATACAGACAAACACAGACTAATAGACATAGAGAGATAAATATGTATATAGGTATGCAAACATGTATATGTATACATATAGATATGTAGTATTATATCAAGGACATAGTTGAATGAAATAAACACACACTGATATACATAGAGAAATAAATATGTATATAGGTATGCACACATGTATATGTATAGATATAGATATGTAGCATTATATGAAGGACATAGTTAAATGAATACATTGTTTGTTGGTAGATTGCAATAGTACATGCATGCATATATATATAGGTATCAATATACGCAAACTTATGCATGAATGGGTAAACCATTGCACATGTGTGTTATAGTAGATGTTTGGCGTGTGTTTAAATGGGCTCCAACTGACAGAACCCCAATACCCTGCCAATGGTTCTCCACCTTCCCCCGCCGATTGGAGCAAATGTTGGATTTCATATATATATATATATATAATTGTGTACGTTTGTATATATGTATGTATGTATGTATGTATGTATGCAGACACACACACACACGCACACACACACATACAGAGGCAACTAAACACAGTTAGACATACAGAGATAGATGTCAAAACATATATGTGTATGGAGGTATAGACATGTGTGTAGATATATATATATATATATATATATATATATATATATATATATATATATATATATATATATATGTATGGGAGTATTGTTTTTATTGTTTGCAATTGCACTGATTGCACGGGAATTGTGCATCTGAGTTAAATGCAGAAGGATGAAGAAGTACTATTTGTCAATATATATATGTGTGTGTGCATACGCACACACATGCACGTAGGTATATAAACATGCACAAACACATGAACATGTTTATAGCTATACATGTGTTGTATTTCTTGTTGATAGGGAAAAGCTCCAAATGGTAGAATCCCAAAACACTGCCAATGGTTCTCCACCCTCCACCACCAATTGGAGCAAGCGCTGATTTAGGACAACTGAACTCAGGGCAAGGGAATTGTGCATCTCGGCCAAATGCACAATGGTGAAAAAGCAGTCTTGGTGTTTGGAGAATATACATTCTATATATGTGTGTGTGTGTGTTTATATATGTATGTATGTAGGTATGTATGTATGTAGTGTGTATGTCAGTACATACACATATAGGAGCAGAAAGACAAACACATGTACACACACACGTTTATATGCATATAGCTATATATATACATACATATGTGTGTATGTGTTTGTATGCATGTATGTATGGATGTGTATATGTATGTAGACACATACATACACATGTACATAGATATATACATTTGTTGTTTTTCTATGATTATAGCGGAAGGCTCCAAACGACAGAACCCCAAAACCCTACCAACGGTTCTCCACCCTCCACTGCCGATTGGAGCGAGCCTTGAAGTTTTATAATCAAACTCAACAGAATGGGATTGTGCATCTCGACAAAATGCACAATGGTGAAGAAGTACTATTGGTGTATAGACGATATGTGTGTGTGTGTGTGTGTGCGTGCGTGCATATATATTTATATATATATATATGTATGTATGTATGTATGTATGTATGTATGTATGTATGTACATACATACACATATAGGAATAGACACATAAACACACACATAGACAAACACACACACACACACACACATGCATATATCTGCACACTATATATATTTATATATATACACACACACACATTATTTTAGTGCTGTGAATATGTGAGGTTTTTTTTCTGGTTTAGGAGGCAAATATAAAATTTAAAGAACCACTACAGGCAACTATTGTCTATTTGTGAGCTGTTTGTTTTTTAGGAGAAGATGAGGAATGTAGTTCCCTTTTTTTGTTGTGAAAAGGCATTGAACAAATACTCTAGAAGCATACATACTAGCCTATATGTTTGTAAGCATAGACAGGAAAAAAGAAATGCAAAAATATATAGATCGATATATATTCAGTTACATTGAATTAAAGTAAATTATAGTTCTACACAACAATACAAGGAAAGAAAATGTGAAAGAGGCAAAATAGGACAACAACACACATATAAGTATATATGACTTCAAAGAAAGGTACATGTTAAAATATGTACAGAAAGAAATAGACAAAATCAAGTGCAACACGCATAGAAGTATCTATGACTTCAAAGAATCAGATTGGTAAAATTGTGTATAGTAAGACATAGAGAAAATCAACCATAGTTAAATATACATAACAATTTGTAGGTAGCCACACAATAGGTAGTTATTTGTGATTAGATGGATAATCAACAATAAAACATACAACTATATATACATATACAGGCACACATCTATAGTATTGTGTTGAAGATAGCATCAGAAATGAAAGATGCATGTCTATAGATGCATATGTTGTGTGATGGACAAAGTCAATTGCAGTTCCATACATCAATACAAGGAAAGGAAATGTCGTGGTTGGCAAAGAGCATAGTAGGCAACATGGTTTTTTTTAGTATTATAAAGGTACATCCATACAAAGGGATATTGTTTTTCTGCAAATACACAAAGTGTTAGAATAGGACAAAAGCACACAGATAAGTATATATGACTTGAAAGAAAGGCACAGGTAATTTTTTGTATAGAAAGACATAGCCAAAATCAAGGACACTACATATACAAGTAGATATGACTTTAAAGAAAGAGGTTGGTAAAATTGTGTATAGGAAGAGATAGACAATATCAAGCATAGTTAAATATACATAAGAGTTTGTAGGAAGTCACACAACAAGTAGTTATATGTGTTTAGATGGAGAACTGAAAATAATACACACGAGTATATATGCATGCAGAGGTACAAATCTATAGTACCGTGTTGTTGCCTCCATAAATAAAATCAATAGTATAACAAAAGGCAATACAAAATCGTAAAGTTCTGGACAACCAAGGAAAGCGCAAGTTTGCATAGTATCAATATAAATCCCATTCAACAATTTAGTTCCATTTGTCAAAGGGAGGGGAAAACCACCGGACAACCATCAATACATCGAAGATCAAAAGACCTATGAAAAGCATGATTGTCTAATTGGTCTGGATTTCTGCAGTTGCACTCATCTGAGCAATGTCTGCAAGCAAAAGAGAACACTCAGCCTGGGAATCAATAGTCATTGCTTTGGTGATTGTTGCTTTGAGCCTTGTCTATGAATTGTACATGTCTATTGTAATAGAGAGTGTGAAAATGAAGGATGATAAGACTACATCTTTGATAATAGACTGAGGCGTTCTGGCTGTAGTCAAATCATACTGCAACATGTAAAGGTCCTTGGCAGATATGTTCAACAGATTTATGCCAATTTCATCAAAGGCAGTAGCCCAAAGAGAGCCTGTATGGTCTTGAAGCATGATATGCAATAAGTATTTGTAATTGCATTCTAGCACATGAGTTTGGCATCTAGAGCAAAACCAGACATTATCATTTTGTTGGGTGCATTTTTTTTTACATTCTTTGCCGTTAAATTGCAAAGGGCAAGCAGGATAGCAAAAATAATCATTTTTTATGAATCTAACAACTGCTCTAATAGTAGTTTCAACTATTTCGAAGAGAACACTCATACGTTCTAAAACGGATGGGATTGTCATTCTACTGTATGCTGAGTTGAGTTGACTAGCAACACAAGACAGTGGCAAAAGGTCAGCTAGAATGTTTCCTCTCGATACAAGGGAATTTGCTTATGGGGCAAAAGGGTTTATATTCAAAGTGGTTGCCATAGTGGTGTTGATGAACTTTCCATTGAAATAACCAACACGAGCATTGTTGACTGCAAGGACCACAACTGTTTGGGCTGCATGCATATTCTTTAAATCTTCACCTAACCCTTCCCATGCATCCCCCCATAAGTTAACATTGATACTAATATTTGACATGTCATTTATTTTGAAAGTCCTCTTTGTTACTATGGTTCCATCTTTTCTACAAATTATTGATGGTTCTCCAACATGAACCACAACACCAATAACATCAACCAAAGTGTTGTTGCTGCAATACGTGATGTCATTGATTGGGGTAAACTACGAAGCATTTACTTCACCATCAATAGTTGCATCACAACGCTTCAATATTGAATTGTGGTCCAAAGTAATCTCAAGATGACTGTTAAGTTTATTCCATTTTGTCTTGGCCTCCGTAACGGTACCTTTTGACAAAAAATAATATGCTCTTGCTTCAACCCTATGATAATGCATCTTTGCTATGTCGCCAAAGCAAGTAATTCTTATTTCGGTACCTTCAACGTCTATCATGTCAAAGATAAATACTTTCCCAGTGGATTTTGGTGAACTATAGTGATGCATATTCCTCTTGTTTGTGACATGGTCATTTATTGACCATTTATTCTGAAAGGGGTTCAAGGCTTTTATCGGGCTGATATTATTAGAGGTTTTGCGTTGCACAGGTGGCATGTGTATTCCAAATTTAAGGGAACATTTAGATGTGGGAGATGTGTCTCTACCTAACATTTGTTGTTCCTTCTCTTTAAATAGGTATCTAGGTTTTCCAAACAATGCTGAATTTGTAAAATTGACAACAAGCTTGAATAATATGATAACCCTGTTAAACAGGCAAAAGAATAGCTTTAAGAATCAACATGGTGTGCAAAGGAACATTCTAAAAGGTAACAACAAACTATGACAACATATAGAAAACCCTACCTCGTGTTCCAAACATTTATACAAGTATAAGATGCCAACGAAAGCACAAAACCTATCTTTAATGTATCTAATAGCAACAAGTCACTATACTTTGGCGGCATGATAGACAGTTGCATGTGTGTGCCATCAGACAAAACAATCCTATATCGAGAACTGTCATCTTCACTGTTTGTCAATTTTTCAAAAGACAAAAGCTGAAGGATTGGTGACGGTACATCATCCCCAACATTGATAGATATGATTGCATGTAAGGTCAGCTGTATTTATGGTTGCATATCCTACAAGGAGAACATAGGAAAGCTAAGTAAAAACAAAAGGCAATGTATATGTGTATGCATCGACATGTGTCTGTCATATATATATATATATATATATATATTTAATCGCAATTCTATAAATTTGCACAAAAGGGCAATATACATATCGATGCACGCTTAAAAGAACATATATGAATATATAAATGTATGTGTGCACATGCATAGCCTCAAAGTGGAATAGTGGGGTTCACACATATGGTGACAACCACATACTAAGCAATGTGTATCCATATTTGTGTATTTACTTGCATTGGTGGAGGGAAATGCTTTCCAAAATAAGGAGTATAAATAGACAATATATGATTGTAAATTAGACGAATATGGGAAAAGAGATGAACAAATCAGCTCACTGAAGTGTCAGCGGGAGGCAGTTCGAAGTCAGCTGCAGAGCCAGGCGAGGTAGGCATAGTGATTTGTTTCTGCAGGTCCGGCAATTTTATATTTTTTTGTTTGGTGGAAAAGAAAGTGTGTTAGAATAATTAACAGAAATGAAAACACAAAATGTTCTTCAGGAGAAAAGTAAATCCCACAAACAAAAGCTATAGAGAACAAGTATCAGGTGAAGTATTTTGGAATGCCAACACAGATGAATATGGGAAAACAAATTAACGAAAAGCTCATTGAAGCTTTTGCAGGAGACTGTTCGGAGCTAGCACCAAGGCCAAGCATGGTAGACATTCCAGTTTGTTTTTGTAGAGCTGGCAAATGTTTTTTTTTTTGGCTTGGAGAAATTGAAAGTGTATCAGAATAATTAACACAAATGAATATACAAAAGGTTCTTCAGCAGAAAATTAAACCCCCCCCCCCAAAAAAAAGCAGTAGAAAACAAGCAATCTGTTGTAACAACAGTACCATCAAGAGTAACATGCCCCAAGTACCATCTATAGCGTAGGAGAAAATCATTTTTTACTTGAGCACATTTTAAAATTTTTTCTGGTGAATATTGTGTCTTTCAAGCAATGACCTTCAAATATGACACTTGTATATGGCCTTAATCTTGTTGCTTCTTTATTCCTATAAAAAAGGATTTTGGACCATTTTAAAGGGCTTTGTTGTCTGAGTCTAAGAAATGAAGTACAATCTTGTATAGGTCTTTGCCAAGTTTGGTGTGTGAGTTTAAAAAATCAATGCATAACTGTGTACAGGGCTTTGTTTTCGAGTGTTATAGCAGAATTTTTTAAAACTATTATGTGATATATTATATAGCAAATACTCTATCAAAATAAATATCAATTTTTGGAGTGTTGATTTCAGTTGTCTGCATTGTCAGTATGGTCAAATATTTCGAAATTAATGAACCAGTTTTATTGAAATCATGTTTATAGACATATATGTATATATACTCACACACACACACACACACACACATATTATGGAGTGGTTATTTCAGTTGTCTCCATTGGCACTATGCTCAAATATTTTGAAATTAATGAACCAGTTCTAATGATTTCATGTTCACAGACATATATGTATATATACTTACATATACACACACACACACACACACACACACACACACACACACACACATATATAAATATCAATTTTTGGAGTGTTCATTTCAGTTGTCTCCATTGTCTCTATGCCCAAGTATTTTGAAATTAATGAACCAGTTTTATTGATTTCATGTTTATAGACATATATATATGTACAATCACATATATATACACATGTATATATATACATATGCAGACACACACACACACACACACATATATATATACATATATTAATACAAACACATTTGCACTACACACACACACACACACACACACACACACATTTTTTATGGGCTGTGTCAAACATTTTGGTTAATTCCTTTGACTCTAGCATTGATTGTTGTTCGAATGGTTTTTTTTGTGGTCTGCGTTAAAGATATATATATATATATATATATATATATATATGTATATATATATATATGTATATATATATATATATGTATATATATATATATATATATATATATGTATATATATATATATATATGTTTATTTATATATACATATATGTATATATAAATATCAATATCTAAAGTGGTTATTTCAGCAGTCTACATTTGCACTATGCTCAAATTTTTTGAAATCAATGAACCAGTTTTAATGTTTTCATGTTTACAGACATATATGTATATATACCCACACATATATACATATATGTACACACAGACACACACACACACACACACACATATACATATATGCATATATAAATATCAATTTTTGGAGTGTTTATTTCAGTGGCACCCATTGTCACTATGCTCAAATATTTTGAAATTAATGAACCAGTTTTATTGATTCCATGTTTATAGACATATGTGTATATACTCACATATATATACATATATGTATATACTCACACACATATATATATACATACATACACACATGCACACACATATATATAAATATCATTTTTTGGAGTGTTTATATCAGTGCATTGTGACTACGATCAAATATTTTGAAATTAATGAACCAGTTTTATTGATTTCATGTTTATAGACATATAAATATATACACTCATATATATATATATATATATATATATATATATATATATATATATATATATATATATATATATATATATATTCTAACACACACACACACACATATATATAAACATCAATTTTTGGAGTGTTTATCTCAATTGTTCCCATTGGCACTATGCTGAAATATTTTGAAATTAATGAAGCAGTTTTTTTCATTTCATGTTTATAGACACACACACACACACACACACACATACTCACATATATATACATATATGTATGTATAAAAATCAATTTTTGTACTGTTTACTTCAGTTGTGTGCATTGTGACTATGGTCAAATATTTTAAAATTAGTGAACCAGTTTTATTGATGTCATCTTTATAGACATATATATAGTCACACACACACACACACACACACACACACACACACACACACACACACACACACACACACACATCTACTCACTTTAAGGACATTAAATGAACAACTTGGCTTACCTTTTCCAGGCCCCCTGAAAGCGTGACCGACAAACAAAACTGACATATTGGCTATTTACCGATAGGAAAAGTCCATAAAAAGAGCCTATCAGAATACCATCAAGACCATCAAAGCATATATACACTTGTATAGTGGCTATTTTGGAATGATCTGTTATAACATGCCCGAAGTACCATCTATAGTGAAGGAGAATATCATTTTTTTCTTGAGTGCATTCTAAAATATTTTTTGTTCAATATCGTGTCTTTCAAGCAAGAACCTTCAAATATGACACCTATATGTGGCCTTAATATTGTTGCTTCTTTATTTGTCTAAAAAATAATTCTGGACCATTTTTTAGGGATTTGATGTCTGAGTTTAAGAAATCAAGCACAACCTTGTATAGGTTTTTCTCAAGTTTGATGTCCGGGTTTAAAAAACCAATGCATAGTCCTGTACAGGTATTTGTTTCGGGTGTAATAGTAGAAAATATTTTGACTATTATATGATATATTATATAGCTAATATTTAACCAAAAAAACTATCAATTTTTGGAGTGTTTATTTCAGTTGTCTCCATTGTCACTATGCCCAAATATTTTGAAATCAATGAACCAGTTTTATTGATTTCATGTATATATATATATAATCACATATATATACATATATGTATACATATATATACATATAAATACACACACACACACACACACACATACACACACACTTACATATATATACATATATACTTACATATATATACATATATATGGATGTACACACACAGCAATATATATATATATATATATATATATATATATATATATATATATATATATATATATATATATATATATATATATATATCATCCATAGCATACTAACAATACTTTTTAAACCTGTGAAATTGCGAATAGTTTATGAAACAAGACCATCTACCCAAGCTGCAAAGTTTCGCTAAATCTCAGGGCCAAACAATAGACATGTCATGTATACTGTGAGGTTGGAAAACAATTCATAATATATGCCCAAATCAATAAAATAAGGTTGACCCAAAACTATTTAAATTTCCAGAGAAAGACATGCAAGCATGGATACATATTTTGAAAATAGTCTTGAAGTGCAAGCAATGAAAATTGTAGATTATGTATAGTAGAAAACCTAACATTTGAAAGAGCAAATTAACCCTAAATAGTCTCTAAACTCGAAGCGAATAGTTTATGAAACAAGAGCATCTACCTGAGCTGCAGAGTGTCGACAAATCTCAAGGCCAAACAACATAAATCTCATGTATACTGTGAGCTTGGTAAACAATTAGTAATATATGCCCAAATCAATAAAACGAGGCCAACCCAAAACTATTTAAATTGCCAGAGAAAGAGATGCAGGCATCGATACATATCTTGAAAATAATTTTGAACTGCAAGCAATGAAAATTGTAGTTTATGTATAGTAGAAAACCTAAGATTTAAAAGAGAAAATTAACCCTAAATAGTTTCTAAACTGCTCAAAGCGAATAGTTTATGAAATAAAAGCATCTACCCAAGCTGCAGAGTGTCATCAAATCTCAGGGCCAAACAATAGACATGCTCGAATACATACAATACTGACAGATGCAAAACTGGTCGTAGAACAAACACAAATTCGAAAAACGGTTTGAATTTAAAGATTAAAAAAGAACACAGTTTAAAGATACAACAATTCCTAAGAACACTTCGAATACCATCTTGCATTCGAAACAAACAATCAACAACCTGCAATTAACCAAAACAGAAAACCTTGCACAAAATGTTAAACACAAACCACAAAAATGACCATTCGAACAACAATCAATGCTACAATAAAACTTATTTGGGTTGTGTTGTAGGGATTTCTGGATGAACAATATACTCAGCTGGAGCAGCTACAAGATGAAAGCAATCCTCGTTTTGTGGAAGAAGTGCTTTCCTTGTTTTTTGATGACTCTCTCAAATTACTCCATAACATAGAGACCACACTATATGTTCTTTAAACTTGTTCTTCAATATGCTTCACATTATTTTCCAATAAACTTGAATAATTTTGAGTTATGCTATCAAAAATATCAAATTCTTGAATGATTTGTTTTGTTTTTAGTAGAGTTGGGGAAGATAGATGACGGCTTATATAATGATTTCATGATTTCATGGTAATATGCAAGAATAAAGAACCGGTGGATTACAAAAAACTGGATGCCCATTTGCATCATTTCAAGGGGAGGAGCTCAAGGCATGCAAATTTCTCTCCATCAATGTTCAATGTTGTTGCTTGAAAAATTTTAATTCTGAAATTTAAGTAACAGTTGTAGTATTGTTTTGAAATGAGCAGTGCAGGGGTACAAAGAGTTAAGAACGTATCCATCACATTTCGTGCCTTCTGTCAAGAGAAAAAGAAAAATGGGTAGACCGTTTCTCCTTTGGATCTTTAAGTGCATGATTCCTATGTGTTTTATATAAAAAAATCCGGAGATTTCTGAGGTGTTTTATATAAAAAAATTCGTAGAATTTCTCCTGGGTAAAATCTGTCGATTATTTGTTTTTGTTTGTGTTTTCAATTTTCGATTAAATGCGGGTGCTTGCAGTGTCTGCAACAAGTGAAGCAGTAGTTTTATCTTCTCAAGAACAAGCTCGAAGATCTGTTTCAAGCAATTATTACTTAAACTCTCCATAAGATTACTGTTAAACTCGAACACAATCTAAAATCTAAATCCTGTTATTATTTTGCAGTCAAGTTCTAAAATGGGCTTTGGGTTAATTGCAGATTGAGCGAAAAATTCTGAAAGCAGGTGGGACGATTGCAGTGACAAATTGAGGAAGAGGGTTAAAAAACTATTCACAATTTCACAGATTCAAAAAGTATGACACTGTTTTTCCACAAATACTTGCATATAATATCTGCTAAATTTCAAGTTCACCTTACCTGGTTAAGTTGAAAGGCTAATTGGAACAACAAATTCGAAGAACGCTGAAAGGCCAACTGTAGATCAATGGAAAACCCAAGTGCAGAATGCAGTGGAATTCACTAGTGCCGACAACAATTCCTAAAAACGCTTCGAATACCCTCTTGCATCCGAATCAAACAATTATGTGTTTTATATAAAAAAATTCGGAGATTTCTGAGGTGTTTTATATAAAAAAAATTCATAGAATTTCTCTTGGGTAAAATCTGTCGATTATTATTTTTTGTTTGTGTTTTCAATTTTCGATTAAATGCAGGTGCTTGCAGTGTCTGCAACAAGTGAAGCATGAGTATTATCTTCTCAAGAACAAGCTCGAAGATCTGTTTCAGGCAATTATCACTTAAACTCTCCATAAGACTACTGTTAAACTCGAACACAATCTAAAATCTAAATCCTGTTGTTATTTTGCAGTCAAGTTCTAAAATGGGCTTTGGGTTAATGGCAGATTGAGTGAAAAATTCTGAAAGCAGGTGGGACGATTGCAGTGACAAATTGAGGAAGAGGGTTAAAAAAGTATTCACAATTTCACATATTCAAAAAGTTTGACACTGTTTTTCCACAAACACTTGCATATAATATCTGCTAAATTTAAAGTTCACCTTACTTGGTTAAGTTGAAAGGCTAATTCGAACAACAAATTCGAAGAACGCTGAAAGCCAATTGTAGATCAATGGAAAACCCAAGTGCAGAATGCAATGGAATTCACTAGTGTCGACAACAATTCCTAAAAACTCTTCGAATACCCTCTTGCATCCGAATCAAATAATCAACAACCTGCAATTAACCAGAACATAAAGCCCTGCACAAAATGTTTAACACACACCACAAAAATGACCGTCCGAACAACAATCAACGCTAGAGCCAAAGGAATTAACCAAAATGTTTAACACAGACCATAAAAATTGCCGTCCAAACAACAATCAATACTGAAGCCAAAGGAATTAACTTCGGTATCAGCCGTATTGCCGTATCTCCACCAAAATCCACTAAAAAAAATTTAAAAAAACAAAACTGACATCAACTCACTTTAATGACATTAAATGAAACTGAACAACTTCCTTTTTCTTTTCGAGACCACCAGAAAACGGCTCAAAAAAAACCAACACACTCACTATTTACCGGCAAGAAAAGCGCATACAAAGAGCCTATCGGCTCAATTAATATTTATGTCCTCGCTGTCGAATAACTTATGTTTTTGAGAGCTCATTCCTATCAACCTATTTAGAGTTGTATTGTCCTCCCCCATTGAATTCTCGTACCTTTTGTGCGTGGTATAGGTGATGTGATTATGAGGAGGATTGAATTCTGTTGGGAAAGAGCACCTACCCACTGCGTTCCAGTCCTTTCATATTGCTAAAAACGATATGTTCAATTCCAGGAATGTTTCCTTCTTTGGTAGAACAACATCATGAAAAAGGATATAATGCGGCGAGGAAAGATCGAAGCGAAGAGAATTGAGGACAAAAAGAATAGAGTGCTGACATTTTGCAAGAGGCGAGCTGGTCTAATCAAAAAGGCGCGGGAGCTTTCCGTATTGTGTGACGCCCAAGTGGGTCTCGTTATCTTTTCTCAAAACGGCAAACTCTCTCATTTCTCTAGCCCCAGGTAAATCATCTGCTTCTAACTCTCTTACCAGGTAGCTTTCATTGTATTAGCTTGCTATTATAAAAGTCGTATTGTATTAGATCGATATGTATCATAGATTAGAGATTTTCAGAATTTGAGCTTGGGTGATGAAGAAGTTGAGCTAGGCCTTAATAATCTTATTCTAATTCTCTCACAAAAGTTCATACCAGTCAGCTTTCATTAGACTAGCATGCCTTTATAACAGTTGATAGATTTAGATTCTGACCACTTGTTCGGAAAAGAGAATTACAAGGAATAGAAAAATATGAGCCTATCAGACGAAGAGCAAGTGGAGCTCTTCATAAGAAGAGATCCGCGTTTCTTTCTACTTCTTGAAATTGAATAAAATAGTGCTTCATTGTTTGGCACATTTTTGATGCTTAATAGAGGAGATGACTTAATAGTTGTACATCTTAATTTCACGGTAGAAATTTCACGCTTCTTAAAATCTTTTGTGGAGCTCTTCATAAAAAGAGGCTCCATAAAAAGAGGGTTAGGAAAGGCTCTAGCAACAGTGTAAAGAATGACAGTGCGAACTCTAACTCTAACTCGGCTTATTCTTCTTGGTTTTCATAAAGTACAAAGAAAACAATGTTGCATGATGTGTTTGGATTTAAGTTAACAAAGGGGTTTTCTCTCTGTCTCTTCAGTTTTTCTTCAAAAATTACATACATTTCTTGCTTAATTTCTGTTCTTGAGATTATATATATTTTGTAATTCATATTGATTGAAAACGATTAATAGAATTTAATTATTATTTTATGTTATCTTCTATTTTCTCCAAGTTTTTCTTCTTTTTCTTCGAACTAGATCATTGTGTAGGTTCAACTACAAAATTTTAGAAGGAATTGTCTCCTAGTGATCCAATAGCTTCTACAGATGAGCAATTTCGAATACAATTTTTTGATCGTGCCCTTCAAAAAATTGACTGCCCCTTGTTCAACAATAGTCACGTATTGATCATCAACCAAGATTCTAGTGATGCTGAGAAGATAGAAGGAGCACAAAGAAAAGATCTAATGTGAATGGAGATAAGTGGTTGTAGATTCTGCAATGTAGGACCCATTCAGCTTCTTGTGACGCTAATAATGATGCCATAGATGAATTTTTACAGTTTTCAAAAACACGAAAAACAAACTCCCCTAAATTGACACTTTATTTTAGCGCACGAACTAGCCCTCTAGATTTGAATTTTAAATTGATTTACTGCTTAGACATATTGATTCCTATTTCATCATTTTACAATTTTGGAAGTTACTGATTTTAAAGAGAAGAAAGAAGATTATATGCGAAGAAATCAACATTTATCGAAACAGCAGAAAACAAATCACTCTACGTACAATAGAATACACGTTGAAATCAGCATCGAACGAAACAATAAAATGTCCTTCATTTGGGATCATAATTTACCATCTCATGCGCCTGCCAAAAAAAACTCGAAGCTTTTTTATAGTCCATCTGAAGACAAAATTGGAGCCTCCATATATTGCTTAATCAAATCTGTTAGCGCATGCAACAGTTTGGTGCCAATGATTTACGGAAAACTTTTGTTCCACCGTAACAGGTATTCATGCATTGCTAGATATGCATAAGCTAACCAAGGAGTGCATTGTTAAACTCTCTGTCTTTCTCGTAATTTCAGTTTAACTCTTCATGCATATCTTCTAGTTTATGATTCCATTAATAATTTCAGTGTTGTTTCTTCTCTTTCAGCTAGATTTGTATTCTGTTGTGCAGAAAATTTAACATGGTATCAGAATTTGGGAGTTAAGAAGAAGAAGTTAAACACAATTATTTGCAGTCAAATTTCTGAAGGTTACCATCAAGGTCATGCTCTTTCTGCACGGGCCTTGCCTTCATCTTCTTTCTCCTTTGTGGCACATTTTAGTGGACCTGTCATGTCTCTCCTTTGTCATATTATGATGGAGTTTTTTCTACTGTTAGTGCTAATGTTTCCTTTGGTTTTGTTTCTGAGTATGATTAGTTCTTTAGACTATTGGCCCCTGTATTTTTGACTAGCAACTTCTTCTTGCATGGTTGAATAGTGATAAGCATAGTTGACTAGAATAACAATTGCTATTTAGAATGAAGCATGCAACTCGGTGCAACCAAGAGTGATTGAGAAAATCTACCTAGGAAAGCTTGCATCAGGAGGAGACTTGCTAACACTAACGTGAACAATGTTGTTGATAGTCACATTAAAATAATATTGAGTACCATTTTTTCCGTATAATTGTCTAGGGTGATGAATTGGCTAAAGGAGTTGGAAATCCCTACAATTATCTTCTCGTCCCAATATTTATCCAAGTTTTGGCCATCACATAAAGATCTACATTTGGGTCAAAACAAAGCTTCCATTTGCACAAAAATAAAATGGTTCTCCCTAGAAACTAAGGGCATGTTACCAAGATCCTAATACAATCTTCCATGAGGGCAAGGAAAATGTCTTTGGAAAAGGTGGCTGACTCTCGGTATCCTTTTATTCTTAACCTCAAAGTCATTAGTTTTGAAATAGTGTTAATGTTTGGTTTCCTTCCAAAAAAAACTTCATCACAAGCACATAATCCATCTTAGCAATGAGTCTCTCAATAGTAGAATTAGTTATATATGAGAAAATTTAATAGTCCATTGAGTTGATTGAGACATGAGAGTGTTGACATCTAGCATCACAAGGGATTTGAAAAGATGAGATCAAGACAAAAGGTACCATCATACCTAATTTTTTCCTTTACCAAAGCTTCCCATTAAGACAAAGGAAGTCACATGTGGAACACTAGAGGTAGAAGAGGGTCCTCCAACTTGAGTAGAGCCACATGAATTTCTGGCCTCATTTGAAAAGCAAACATGCTTTGTTTTACCTTATTCAAATAATAAGTTTATTAAAAATAGTTTATATTAATAAATTATGATACATTAAAAGTCATTTATTTTTAATGTATTAATCAAATCTCTTATATTGTTTTATATTATTATAAACTACTAAGAACACCTGAAAATATTATAAGATGTTCAATATACACATATATAAACAACCCTATCAACTAAATATGGCATAAAATATATTTAATAAAAAATAAACAAATAATTTATTAATAGAAATATGTTTTTACTTGTCAACATCCAATACCACCTTTTTTTACTAATCCAAAACATCTTATGACTTATAAATTCAAGTATTTATAGTGTAGATTCATTTCAAAACCAAAGATACCTTAAGGCCTAACAAAACACCAAATGGTGAAATGAGAAGAAAGATAGCAACTAAAATATACCATGGACAACATCCATTCAACCATACCTGCAGAGAAATTTTTGCTAAGCTCTCCTTTGAGAGGAAAAATAGATAATATCTTTCTGATTCACAGGGATCTAAACATGGGTATCCTTATGAAGTATTTTTAATATTCACTCTAGCTTGTCGATTCGCTAGTTTAGCTAATAGCATTTTAAATTTAATGATTATCGATCTAAAGATCATTTCTTTTGGTTTTTAGATAAAACATTTTAGTTAGAAAATTTACAAAATATTGATTAGTGTATATCAAAGAAAACACCACACAAAAAATACATAGAAACGTAGATGGATCATTTGTTTCTCTTCAGGAGAAAAAAACACTTTCAGCAAAATTTCTAATGAACAATCGAATATCAGATTTGTAATTCACCTGTTCATGTTAAAAGTTATACCTAGGGTTTTGGCACATAAGACAAGACTATGATTATGGATCTAAAGTTCATTTCTTTAGCTTTCAGATACAATGTTTAGGTTAGAAATTCTACAAAATATACACGAGTGAATATCAAAGAAAACACTACACAAAAATACACCGTCTTATTCATTATCATGAATATATAGAAATGTAGATGAACAAAAACCCTTCAGCAAAATTTCTATACATGAGTGAATATAAAAAAAAACACTACACAAAAATACACTGTCATTATCATAAATACATAGAAATGTAGATGGATCATTTATTCCCATTTAGGACACAAAAACCCTTCAGCAATTTTTTTTGTAAACAATCGAATAGGGGAAGAGTACCAGTTACCATTCATGTTCCAATAACCATTCACTCCTTGCACACCCAAACCCCCAATTACTAACTTTAAAAAAAAAAAAAAAAAGTAAATAAGTAAAGGCTCATTAATAAGTTACACATGTACCAATAGTAGCTCATATTTTAGCTTTTCGGACCATAAGGAACCCATTTGTGCACTTATATTGGTACCCATAGCACACAAGGGCATTTGTGTATGAGTATTGGCGATTTTAAGTGCATAGTTATTGGAGCATCTTTAGATAGGTATTGGGCAACACTTTGAAAAGTGAACTTTTTGACCCTTGCATGCATAAGAGGTCCCACAACATGCAAAGCCAAAACAATAGCTATAAGCAGTTAAGTCGCATGTGGACATAACAAAAAAAAACCGTCAAAATCTGTTGTACCGTTTAAAATTTGTAGGTGAACGAAATTAGCTATAATGACTATTTGTAAGCTCCCCCTGTCATATTTGTAATTCATTTGTTCATGCCAAAGGTTATACCTAAGGTTTTGGCACATAAGACAAGACTATGAAAGACGTTTCTAACCCTTTTTCTTTTGGACGCGTCTATTCTGGCTCCAAAAAGACAGTACGGAGTTGTTAATCGCACGTTTTACACCTTTGATTTTGCAATTAACGGTTGCGATTGACTAACCTGTCACTAACACGTGTACCAAAAATCTGTTTTGAAGCTAAAATAGCTTTAGCCTTTTCCTTTTTGTGTCCTTCCATTACAACTTGTAGTACAATATCAAGCTCCCACAATGAATGGTTGCACGATCTTTAGTTGAAAAAGTGTCATAGAACATGGTGAGCTCCTATGCCCATTTCATCTGCCTAGTTGTCACCACCCAATTCTTTTACTTCTCCATTTTCTTCATTGGTATCTTTCCTCGCCATCATTCCCGTTTAGTAAGATGAGGCTATGCTTAAAGAAAAAATTAAGAGAGATGATCATCTTGAAGAGTATGCATGGACAACAAAGGCAGAGAGTAGGTAGTGCTTTGTAAATATCGAATTCAATCCAATAAACTGTATGTTGGGGTTAAAGAGCCATTAAACTGTATGTAAGGTCACATTTAATGCAACCAACAAGGCCACAGAAAACATGTCAGTTCAGTGCAGATGACCTAAATAGCTATAAATAGATGCAAGTGACATAAATAGCTATAAATAGCTGACAATCATGTGGGGAACATGGTCTTTGGGAGATGAATGGTGGACATGATGTATCGTACGCCAAATATATTTAGAGTTGTTCAGAAAAAATGAGCACAAATAATAATGTACGTCTAAATCATTTCTAGAGCTATGGACTTGGACAAGACACTTTGGGTGCACCGTACCACAAAGAGTTAGTTTAGTTACTTTAATAGGAAATTATGATTCAAAGTAGAATTAGCCTAAAGAAGCTCAAATTTTTTGTCGGTGCTTTTGAACCAGATGGTGCATACTCACTCCAAGCTCTTTGAAATGTGCTCCAAACATTCTAGAGTGAATGTAGCTCTGGGAACTTGAGCTTCTTTACCAAACGCCATTTCAAGTGACCATTTAATTTGGTCGAGGAATCCCTTAGCTTATATTTGATTGATAGGTATTACTATTTAAGGATTTTTATGTTAAAAAAACAGAATTCTTTTGCAAAATTGTGTTCTTTTAAATGGTAAAATGGATAAATATAGGGGAAAGGATTCTATAGTTGAGCTTGTTCCAATTCTTGTGATAGAAGTTGTTGATTTAATACTCTCATACTTGCTGATTTAATGTCCAATTTTCGTACAATATTGTACAAATAGTTGTGACTTTAAAGTTGTTATTGCTTTGATGAGTACCAATAATTGAATGAAATATACCATTTGTTGTAAAAAGCAACCAATCATGTGATGCCACATCAACTGCACAAGTATTGGGGCCCTTTTGCACACCTATTGGTTTCACTTTTTTTTGGGTTGTTTTGGACACCTTGGCAAAAACCATGCTGATGTGGCATCATATTTGATGATGTGGCCCTGTAACCTTAGTTATATGTTGGGGACTTGCCAAGTACGCTGCTGTAAAAATTTGGGAGTGGTTTGAAATTTCCATGTAAGATTTTGAGAAGCACGAAGTTACGGTGTACAACTACTGGGTCCTCTCCCCTAAAAGGTGAGTAATAGGCACATATTTATTTTGTGGTCCATATATTTGATCCTTCTAGTTGTGCAATTTTGCTTTCTATTTTATCAAAATATATGTCTCTTAAAGGTTTAAAAGATTTGTGCTATTTAGAAATACCTTAAAAAGGTTCTTAAACCGTAGTGATATATTCTCCTAAGTCATAATCTTAGAGACCAATTTTTATAGATCTATATTAAAGATTGGTAGGTAATAAGTAATTGTGCATTCATATGATAATTCTAACTAAATTTATTTCTTTTAGTGCATCAATTGAAATGTTCATCTAATTATTATTATTTCTTTAATGTTTGAAGAATGTGAATAATTTGTGAAATATCCTTCATGATAAATGAATTAAAATTGAATGCCTTTCAATATAAGTATATGGTAAAGAAAATGTAAATGTGTGTTTAGTTCTCATAATGATTAGTGAGATGGGGAAGGATGAGCCAAATTCAAATATGAATTTTAAAAAAGTTGGGATTAAAAACGTAGATGCAAGATCAATCCAATACTTGGGATTGATCCAAGATAATGAAGTAATAATTTGATGCAAGGAGTTAATTCTACATATGGAGGGTGCAATTAATATGCGGTTCTTAGGAAGGTGTGTAAACATAGGTAAAGTGTGGTTGGATATGGTGGGACACATAACTAGTGATTAGTAAGGATAGGGGATTAAGCCAAAATTCTGACAAGATTGCATCATTTATTGGTATACAATTGTATTAGAACCTTCTCTCAAAGTGGGCACAAAACTAAATGAACATTGATGGTGGATATTTTCAACATAACCATTATATTTCTATATAAATTAGATTAAATTAAATACAAAATCTGATTAACATAAAAAAAGATCTACAAGATAAAATCCATAGTTTATAATCCTTGCTTGGTGATATTTTAACTTGGGGAGTAGCTCAAATCATCCAATTTTCATCTTTTACATTTCTGGTCTAAAAATTTCCCATCCAATTTTTAAATATTTTAAAGCTTTTTTAATTAGAATTTGATATTGAGAATTTTTGTAGGTTATTTACTGACTTGTTTCCTTATTGTTTTAAGGAATCTAAACTAGTTTGAGATTTAAGATTTCTAATAGGTATCTAAACTTCAAATGGAAAGTAAATTGTTTTTTAAAGGATATCTTTATCTATCTATTCATTTCAACTCTCATAAAGACATCCTACGAAGTAGTGTCCCTTTAATTATCACTAATAACTTTATAATTTTTAATTAACTCTCAATTTTTATATTGAAAAATATATAATAATTGAATAATCTTACTAATTTTTTCTTCTAAATACCTCTAAGGTTAGAGTAGCTTAAATAAAAAATATATTTGTCCTCTTAGCATATATTAAATGATATAGTCACAACTATCACGACCTAATGGTCATGGAATTTTGTGGGCAGGGACATGAATTTGGTTATTCAAGAATATCATGAGAATATTAAAAGTAGTGGTAAATTGTCATCTAAAGTCCAGGTATGGCCTCTTTCCCATGGTTTAGAAAGGATTGGTTTATATCATATTTAGATTCAATAAAAAACCACATATATCACATATAGTTACTATGAATAAAATATAATATGCCAATGCCTATAAGATAAGAGTGACAAAAAATAATATAATTAAATAAAAATGAAAATGTTCAATGAAAATGTAACTTTAAATATGATAAAGTGGGAAGGAGTAACTCCTATCAAAGATATTATAAACTCATTCCATGGCCCACTTTTAATAAACTATGTAAGCTAAATAAGAGTGTAGGAAATGCATGCAATGAAATGAAATAAAAACCTATAAAATATCTTCTCATGTGTAACTTATGTGGGTGAGGAGATGGTCCTTTACACATGAAGATGTATTAAATAATCATATAAATATTAATTCCTTCATAAATAAGAAGCCTCAAAGAGAGAAAGAGAGAGAGGACACTTCTAATAAAATATGTAAGATAAAACTAAGTGTAGGAAATGTATGCAACAACTAAATGAAATGAAACAAAAACCTACAAAATAGCCCATAAAGTGTAACTAATGTGGGTGAAGAGATGAACCTTGACAAATGAAGACATATTAAACTATCATATAAATATTAATCCCCCGTAAATAAGAATCTCCTTAAATGGAGAGGGGAGAGAGAGGATCACCTAAAGTAGAGAGATAACTAGGTATTCCCATATGAAATAGCCTCCTACATTCCTAGGAAAGCTTCTAGATGAAAAACTTTCTTTCTATAAATTTTGTTCAATGAAGATGTCAATGATCTACTTTGTACTTTTGTAATAGTGGAGATAAATGATCTATCCATGGATAATATCCCTAATATAGTACACATGAATCTCTATATATGCTTGGTTTGTTTATGGTAAACATAAGTAGCATTTTGTCAAATGTATGATAGATGATTAATGAAGCTAGACACAAAAGTTGGTGAGAATGTGTTGAAGCTATATGGCCCTAATATTCACATCCCCTTGATACTCAACCTCAATGGAAGGTAGATAAGTGACATGTTTCTTTTTTTATTGAGCAACATATAGACTTTGATTCAGGTGAGAAGATTTAGCATAAACCGGGTTTGCAATGCTTTAAATCACTGCCTAATATATCAATATACCCAACCAAGACAATATCTATAATTATTGCATACTGAATCCCAAAAGGTGAGTTCTCTATATCAAATTTTAAAATTTCACTTGTCTATAGTTTAATACAGCTCACACAACTCCAATATAAATTGAGAGACCATCCTAACAAAATTTGAAATGTCAATGCATGTGTTTTACAAGTATATGAGGCTACCAATAAGTTATTGATACAAAGTAATATCAACCAATGGTGAAGAACACTATGCATCAATTTTGATTTTGAGAAGAAAAGAGTCAAAGTTGGCTTGTATTCAATCATGTGAAACAATGACAACAAGTCAAGTGCATACTTGGATTGTGCAATTTACTAATCCCTTATGTATACTACTAGCACGTGCACCAAAACAAGGTGCAAGGGTTATGCAGATAGTAAAATATACTTTAAATAATATATTGGAGGGTAAAAAGTCATATAATGTAAAAAACTACTTTATAATTACTTCTTTAACCAAAGTATAGACAATAGCTTAGTAGAGTGTCACAATATAAAGATCAAATAAAGTAGAAAACCAATTTAAATAAGTTTTAAAAACTCCTTTTTCAACATTTGTGATTTTCTCAGTCCTACATGCAAAATGTAAAATATTAAATACATCATGCAAATTGATGAACAATCATGATCAAGTTATGTGTTCCTCCATGTATCAAGAAACACCAAGCTTTGTGTGTTCCTCCAGTTATATTATGAGTGAAGGCATGCATTAATACCAATCAAGAAACATCAAGCTTTGTGTTAGTCTTCATGGCAATAAGTTCATATCAAATGTATCATTTGTCAATTCAAGCATTTTCTTGAAGTTTTCAGCCTTTTCCCTACTAGGGGTAAGCTCTCTTTCATCCATCATAGCTATTGTGGAGGTGGAAATACCTACACAGGATTTGAGTTTGGCAAGACCCTTCTCTCTCTCTTTGTGCAATTTACAGATCTGACAGCTGAATGTGATAACTTTATGCAAAGAAGACTATAAGATAGTTCTAGATTTCAAACAAGCAAAACCCTTGGTCTAATCCAGTTAGCATCTTAGTCCAACGCTTTTTGGCTGAACTTTTCGAGGAAGTGATTTATATAGAATCATGATTCAAAATTTGGAACTTGAGTTGACATGGACAATTGCAGGACCAAGTCACCTAGCTTCATAGTCCATCATTTTAGGCTTAAATTTCAGTGACAGGCTCCTCTTTGTATCTCATTTCAATATTTGAGATTCATTTTGATTTCTAATTCTATATTTATTTGTTTATGATGATTATTGTCTATTTTGCATCATTTCTCATCATAATTGTACCGACCATATCAAATAAAAAAGTGAAATAATTTATCAAAGTACTCAGCTTTCCTAGAGGACTAAAGTTGAGCCTAATCAATTATTCCCTAATGAAATGATGTCCCAGTTTTCGAAAGAAGGGGAGCATAGCTCAACCCTATCTACTAATTAGACAACAAATCCTGCAAGGGACCGCGAAGGAGCCAAGATCATCAATGGCATCGCCATCATCCTTGCCCACATTTGGATTAGGCTTGAATTTGACCTGGATGTGGTGAGAAGGAGACTTATCTTGGGACACAAAGGCAAAGTGGCAATGTTGAAGTCACAGCCGAGCAATGCTGGAGAATGGGCACTTCCTCTTCAGGGATTGCTTCCTCATGGTTGATAAGGAGTGAGAGAGCCCTGAATTTATTCTGAAGATGCGACAAGAGGATAGATATGCAACTAATGAGCTGGAATAAACTGAGTATTGTCAAGGAAGATAAGGACCAAGACGGGGCCATGCAACCCGCCTCCAGGATGAAGGAAATCCGTGACTGGCAAAGAGAAAAGGAATGCAGCCCTGCAAAAGAATAAGAATGTTTAAATTCAAAAGTTTATCATTTTACGTTGGATTATATGTGAAGCCCCCAAAATATTGGTGGAGTCCTTAGAATAATTGATAATAGGCTCAGATTGTGTGCATCCTCTGTCCGCCAACCAATCTACAAGACGATTACCTTCCCTGTAACAATGGCACAAATCAAAGCTATCTTGAGTGTCCAAAAGGGACCAGATATGTTGTCAAATATATTGGATGCTCCGATCGAGAGCATACTTCTTTTTGTAGGCTTTGATAATGAGCAAAGAATCCCCTTCAATTATGATGTTTGAAATACAGAGGGGGCTTTAACCATTAGGATTCCTTGAATAAGAGCATGGGCTTCTATCAGATTGTTTGTCCCATCAGGGAATTTTACGGCTCTTGGAGCAATGATTTCCCCTTTGTGATCTCTAATTATGCAACCAACTCCTGCTTTTCTAGGATTGCTTTTCACAACTTTAATTTCCCTTGAGGGGAGGAATCCAATAGATTTTAGAGCTATCTAATTTGTTCTTGGGGTTGCAGAAGGCTACCTTTGGAGTGCTCTTACAACTAATTTATTGACCCTATTTGAATCAATCCATTATCATTTTGAATGTAGCTTATTTAGAACCCCCTTAAGTTACACTGAGGTATTTAGATTTTCTAACTTGGCTTTGATATCAAATGTTAAGCTCATATCGACCAGCTAGGAATCCAACCTAAGACATTTCATTTGGTACTGGCATACTCTACCAATTAAACTATTGACCCCTCTTTGACCAACTGATTGTCGATGGAATATAACTTATTTTCAATAATTGATTTTTTTCTCAATTTCAACAAGGTTTCTCATCTTATAACTGTTCTTCTAAATAAACTGACCAAATTTGACAATAGATTTCAATCTATCTGATTGATAAGATTTAAAAACTAAATGAGGTGTTCATTCAATGTATCGTTAGAAAAAATAATTTGCGGTAGGGTGGTTACTTATCTCACTTATGGTTTGAGCATCTTTTGTAGAGGTTGGTCTCCTTTGCTCGGTAGGCTTTTCTTTCGTCGTTAAATTTTGGGATCTCTTCCAACATCTCTTTTGCGAACTCATGTTGCAGGTTATCTATGATAATGATAAAAACTATATGGGGTGCTAGTGTATCTTTGCAATTCTGGACTTTCTTTTTTACATGCGTTGTATCGTAGTTATTAATTTTTCCCTTTCTGTCTGAGTTGGTTTATTAACACCTCAATCCTTTTGAAATATTTATATATAGATAGTTTTCCCTATAATGGTTAAACTGTGCCACCAATTTTCTACATTTCCCTGTCAGTTTCCAAATATGGAAGAGTACCAGTAGAAAACTAAAAATTGCTAGCAACATCCTTATGAAAATCACATGGAAAAATATAATCTAATACTGTCTGATCCAAAATTAACCTGGATATTTCAGTGTGACATTACATGGATTGTGATGATATATGCGACTTCAATAAACTTACAACACAAATTTTTTATAGTTGATACATATATCCATGGGATGACATCCATGAAATATAAATATAATTTCTACTATAGATGTCAGCCTATGATTCTAGAATATTCCTTGTGATAGATTATTGTAAATATATTGTTATTTTGTTTAATATATGTTGGCTCTCTCATAGATTCTAGAGTTTTCTTATTGCTTCTATGTAAAGACATATTGTAAATCATTTTTATGCAAGCAATACAAAACCAGTTTTATTGTGTACCGTAGCACATTGTTGTTGATTGTTTTTCTTATGTCTCTGCCCACCTACAAGTGGTATCAGAGCAGTTTTGTTAGGAGATTGAAAAGCTATTGTCTTAGTCAAAAGAATAGATTGTCAGTGCAGATTGTGGAGAGAAAACAGAATTTGTTAGTTTAGATTGCCGCTGGTTCAGATCACTCTATTCAGACACCAAATCAAGGAAAGGCTATTAAAACAGTTCTCTGGACAGAAAGAAGCACCACTCAAAGACACAAATCACTGCCAAAGGTTATAACAAATCCAAATAAGATCGCTGTAGCGTCATAGATTATGAAGGAGGAATGCCCCAGTAAATTTTTTTTCTTTTTTTTTTCTTTTGGGTAAGTCGCAGCTGTTGATAAAGAAAGCTGTCAAAGCCAAAGAGGAGATCAAGTTGTAGAGATCTACAAAAAAAAGTTTGAAGGAAGAATTTTAGAAGTAAGGTGCAGAAAAATAATTTTAAAGAAAACCAAATGATCGTTGGCCAGAAAGATAGCTGGAGAACGCTGTCACAGTAAGAGGTTGCAGTCTATAAGATCTGGAGTTTGAAGTGCTTATAAATTGAAATATGGAATCAGGTATTTTACAACCTATAATTCTAATATTTTTTGGTAAAAATTATGATAATTGGTCATATAGGTTCACAAGAGTTATGAGAGATAGTTGAAAATGGTTACACAGAACCACAAGATGAGCCTATTTTGAGCACTGATGAAATAAATAAACTTAGAGAAAATGGGAAAAAGAGTATAAGGGCTTTGCAGGTAATTGGACAAATATTGGATGATTCAGTTGTTGGAATGATTAAGCCAGACACTACAGTGAAGCAAGCATGGGACATCCTAGAGACGACATATCAAGGTACTAGTAAGGTAAAAATTGCCAAACTACAAGCATTAAAAAGAGAATTTGAAAATTTGAAAATTTGCAAGATTCTGAATCAGTAGACTAATTCATATATCGTGTTACGGTTTTGGTTAATCAAATAAGACATAATTGTGATGGGCTAACAGATCAAAAGGTTGTAGAAAAAGTTTTAAGAAGCTTGCCAAGAAAATTTGATGCTATTGTCGTAATAATTGAGGAGTCTAAGGATTTGACTACATATTTTATAGATGAGTTGGTTGGTTCTTTAAAAAATTATGAAGATAGGTTGAATAGGAATGACAATACCTCATTGGAGAATGCATTCAAAACACAAATGACATTTGTCAGAGGCAGATGAAGAGGAAACAAACAGGATTCAGAGGAAGAGGAAGAGGAAGAAACAATTATCAAAGAGAAGAAATAAGGAGTCCATATCCAGGAGGAAGGAGAGAACAAATTTTAGCTCAAGGGGATGCAATAACAATCAAGCATCACAAAGATATGACAAATCAAATGTCTAATGTTACTACTGCAAGAAGTATGGTCACTTTGCAAATTAATGCTGAAAGAAACAAGCAGATATGGGAAAGAAAAATGCAATTTTTTTAGAGTAGTTCAAGATCTTTATTCATTACATGCCATGTAGCTCAAGAAAGTTCAAGTAATATTTGGTTTCTAGATAGTGGGTGTAGTAATCACATAACTGGAAATAAAGATTTGTTTGATAATTTGGATACTTCAGTCAAAATAGAAATCAAATTGGGTAATGATAACATTGTTGAAGTCATGAGCAAATGTGCAATTAATTTGATAATAAAGTTTGGTAAGAAAACTATTCCTGTTGTTTATTTTGTACCTAGTTTGAAGCATAATCTCATAAGTGTGGGACAACTTATTCAAAAGGGTTATAGGATTGCTTTTGAGAATAATATTTGCACTATATGTGATATTTCCCCAAGTAACATGGTGATTGCAAAAGTTGAAATGACAAATAACATAATGTTCCCACTTTGCATGAGAAGTGAAATGATGGAGGAGATTGGAGCAACTTTGAAGGTATCAAATCAAGATCAAACATGGTTATGACATTTTAGGTATGGTCATCTAAATTTCAAAGAAATGTGTTTATTGAAAAGGAAGAATATGGTATGAGATTTACCTCCCATTGAAGCACCAATGAGTTCATGTGAAAGTTGTATTTTGGCTAAGCAACATAGAAGAAGTTTTCCAAAAGGAATGTCATATAGAGCATGGGCACTTTTAGAAATTGTGCATATAGATTTATGTGGTCCAATGCAAACACCATCATTAGGGGGGATAATTTATTTTCTAATAATTTTAGTAGAAAAACATGGGTTTAGTTTCTCAAATATAAATTTGAGACATTTGACAAGTTCAAGGAGTTCAAGGCATCAGCTGAGAAACATAGTGGATTATCCATCAAGATATTGAGATTAGATAGAGGAGGAGGATACAAGTCAAATGAGTTTTTGGATTATTGCAGGTATCATGGAATAAAGAAGTAGTTCACTACAAGTTATAAACCTCAGTAGAATGGTGTTGTAAAAAGAAAGAATCAAACAATAATGGAGATGGCAAGGAGCATGTCGAAAGAAAAAAATCTACCTAATAAACATTGGGCTGAAGCAATTGCTTTTGCAATTTATATTTTGAACAGAAGTCCAAAAAAATTTGTAAGGGACATGATCCCACAACAGACATGGAGTGGTAAGCATCATAGTGTTTCTCATTTTAGAGTATTGGTTGTATTGCATATGCACATGTGCCTAAATAAACAAGAAGAAAGTTGGATAATAAGAGTGAAAAATGCATTTTTATTGGCTATGATGAACAATCTAAGGCATATAAGTTGTTTAATCCTATAACCAAGAAAGTCATTATATGTAGAGATGTTGTATTCAAAGAAGAAGAACTTTGGAATGACAATATAAACAAGACAATTACAGATGCAACACCAATACCATATAATGAACAAGAAGAAAAAGACCAAGGAGAACAAGGAGAACAATCAAATGAACAAGGAGGAAGCCCACAAGGAGAAAACTCACAAAGACAAGTTGAGCAAAGAGAATAATCAAGTCCAAAAGTAAGTAATGACTCAAATCCTACACTTGCATCAGTGAGACCAAAGATTAGAAGCAAGAAGACTAGAAGTTTGCAAGAAATTTATGATCAAGGAGATACAATAGATTTGTAATCAAACTTTTTTTTATTTGCTCAAGATCCCATATATTTTGAAGATGCAATTATGAAAAAATATTGGATAAATTATGCAATGAATGATGAAATGGACTCAATTGAGAAAATTGACACATGGGAATTACTTGATTTGCCTAAAGATGAATGCAAAGGTGTAAAATGGGTTAATAAAACTAAGTATAAGCCAAATGGAGAAGTTGACAAATTTAAGGCAAGACTAGTAGCTAAGGGATTTGCACAAGAATATGGAGTTGATTATAATGAAACATTTGCACTTGTAGCAAGACTTGATTTTATCAGAATGGTACTAGCTATTGCAACTCAAAACAATTGGAAGGTTTATCAAATGGATGCCAATCAACTTTTTTGAATGGGTATTTGAAAGAAGAAGTTTATGTGGAGCAAGCACCAGGTTATGAGATAAAAGGCTTTGAAGAAAAACTTTACAGGTTGAAGAAGACACTCTATGGATTGAAGCAAGCACCAAGAGCATGGCACAATAGGATTGATTCATACATGATGAAGAATGAATTCAGCAGAAGCACTAGTGATCCTACACTATACATCAAGGTCAATGAACAAGGTCAGATTTTGATCGTTTGCTTGTAAGTTGATGATTTGATATTTACAGGTAATCTCTCTATTAACATGTTTAAATATACAATGAAGAAAGAATTTGAGATGACAGATTTGGGTTTGATGAAATATTTTCTTGGCATTGAAGTTACACAAAATGATAAGGGCATTTTCATTTGTCAAAGTAAATATGCAAAAGATGTTTTGAAAAGATAAATACAAAGTTGTGTCATGTTTCAGGCTAACTTATCAACACAAGTGAATTTAGGTAATTCTAACTAAAAATTAATTTTAGTCAAACATATGGTCTATATAGATTCATTATAGCTATAAGTTATATATGGACCACAATTTTTCCAAATTGAAGTGTCTACTAAATGTATATTTTATACCACTTTGGGTCTAATTGCCAAAAAAAAACAAAACAAAAAAAAACTCGATGTTTCAACAACTCCTACTCTTATAAATAATATTTTCTTTGAAATGTAAAAATACCCTTTTATAGATCTATAAATGAATTTTCCAAAATATATATCTTTTAATATTTTAATTAGTTTTTAGATTTTATATTTCATTTTTATTGAAAGTAGGTCATGAGCACTAAAATATAAGGTTGATTATCTTGTCAAGGAAAAACACTAAAATTTATTAAAAAATATGATGGAGTAGAGAAAAGAATCTATGTCAAGATGATATAATTCTTTTCTAATTTAGATAAATAATTAAGAAAAAAGCTATTAGGAATCGAAAAGAGTTAACTTTTCAAATTTATTGAAAAATATATATTTATAAAACATACTAAAAAATACATCCATGCACTAAAGTTTCAAGTTATCAATATACACAAAAAAATACTAAATTATAGTGTTTATAAAATACTACATTTAAATATTTTTTTAAAATTTTGTTAAAATTACAAACATAAAATACACAAAAGAATATAAATTTTATTAGTTTACATCATTTCAAAATTCAAAACATATATTTCAATTTCTATTGATTTACTTTAAAAATTTGGATCAACATTGACCATTTTCTTTATAAAAGTGTGACACAACTTTGTACGTTACCCTTACACCCGTGGCAATAGGCACAAAACCAAGTAGAGAAGATAATGAGACATATTTTGATTCAACTATATTCAGAAAATTGGTTGGTAGTTTGATGTATCTCATTGCAACTTGGCCGAGATTATGCATGGAATTAGTTTGATTTCTAGATTTATGGATGCACCAAAGAATTCACATTGGCAAGTAGGAAAAAGGTTATTGAGGTACATTGTAAGAACTATGAATCATGACATATTGTATTCTACTTTAGATAATTTTCAGTTGGTTGGATATACAGATAGTGATTTTGCAAGAAGAATTGATGATAGAAAGAGCACATCTCAATATGCATTTCGTCTTGGAATAGGTGTTGTAGCATGGGCATCAAAGAAGAAGCCAATAGTAACAATTTCATCAGCAGAAGAAAGGTATGTGGTAGGAACATCGACAACATGTCAATCAGTATGGATGCAAAGAATCTTGAATGATCTAATGCTGATACGAGCTATGCGAGGGCATACCTGTGGTAGTGCTAAACCCCTCGCTATAAAAAAATCGCTCTTCAAAGGTATAACCAACCTTTCAAGTGGTGGGTGTAGGTCACGTAGTATTAGAAAGAAAGGTATCACTACAATCGGATGAATTTGTGTTCATGAGCTGGGGTATCCCTGGCCTGATTGACAAAGTCTGTAGCAGCTGGGAACTCCTTCATTTAATTGTTGACGCTGTAACTTGTTTTTGAAATGAACTATGTTTATTTTGTGCTTGTTGGCAAACCATATTTTCCCATCTATCTATCGAAGTGCTTACGCAGTGTGGCGCAAAAATAAGCAATCTTTCTACCTCCTCTGTTTAGTGAGTGTATGGTTTATTTCTGGATCGTTCTATCGGGTAACCAACCTAGTGCCTTTTTGAGCGTGATATGTTTGGTTCATGGTAATTGCAAAATGGATTTGTTTTCCGGGATGATTGAACCGTTGGATTTCAATTGCTCGCTTCAACGGAGGGCTTTAAGTTGCTCGGCCCCGCCCGTACGAATTGAAATGGGAAATGCGGGTGTCAGAGTCAGAAGCGGCCCTCCCTAGCCATCAAACAAAAAGGGGGGGGGGGTCAGAGGTTATTTCATAGTCAATTGGTAAACCTGCCTATTCAGTATTGAGTGCCCCTCCTTCCCCTAACTATGAAATCACCCGGTATTGACGGTTTGTTGTTCGGGAAGAGTCTAGTTTGTAGCCACTCACTCAATAACATATAATAAAGTCAATCCATAAAGAAGGGGTCAACTCCTAGGGTTGAACCACTTTACCTGTCAGGGGAGTAGCGGGTCCTCGGGCTATGTCGAGCTTTTCCTCCTCGCACAAATAGCTTAGGGAAGCCCACCTAACGAGGAAACTATCAGTAAAACTAAACTATTGGTGGGCTATTTACTAGAGTGTGGCCAAGCCCTCTCGGCTTGACTATCCCCTCACTATGTATGTTCCATCATATATGATGGATCTAATATTCAGCATGGGTGGGCACACCGGGAAGGACTTTGTGGCAAGCAAGAAACCTCCCGATGCGATGGTGCGGAAGGTATGCGAAAAGTTTGATGGTGAGATAGGTTACAAGTCTAACGTCTATAATCAATTGAATAGGAATGGAAGAGCTGGGCGGGAGCGGAAACAAACCTTGGGTAGGGGGAGTCCGGGGAGCTCGCCACCCAACAGAGGGCCACCCCCACCTAATGCAAATTTTCCACCTATGAAACTGCCTACGTATTCCTTCCCACCCACCTCCAATATATAGATATCTATATTCCCCCCAAACCCCCAACTTATGGGCTTGGCCTGGAACATCATTGTTTGTGTGCACATACGTTTGTGCACCGGTGTATTTCTGATGCCTGGGTGTAATGACCCCACCAAAAGGTTCACCTTGACCTTCACTATGTTAAGGTAAGTCATTCATAGTATTTTAATTATATATATAGAGAGAGAGAGAGAGAGAGAGAATGATATAATAGATTGGGCTTTCCCAAGGCATGCACCATACGTTCTTATGGCAGATCAACGGGCAAGCTTGTGACGAAGATCTTCTCGAGTGGGCGGCCCATATTCAAAATTGGTATGCATACTAGCCGGTGTGAGATCCACATATACTATATTGATTACGCGATGGCAACGTGGATCCATTGGTTTCTACGGGCTTGGTCAAGGGTATAGACTATAGGTAACCCTACGGGCCAGGGTATATACTATAGTATAGGTTACCCTCCCCTATCGTAGCCAAAGCAAGTATCGCTGATCTGCTTTTTGAGTCGATCTCTTCTGGAGCCTCGACTTTTCCTTTAAGTTATGAAGCACGGAGAAGCTTTCCTTACCTGTTCCAATCGAAAAATCCAATCCTCTGCCAGTCGTGTTCACGTGAAGGAGAGGAAAGAAAAGAGGATAGAAATATACCGACTAAATTAGAAAAGCTTAGGTTCGGATAGCCTCTACGAGGCGAGCTCTGCAGGAGATAGCTAGTCCCAATGCATTAATCCATGAATGATCGGTAAGGCTGTCGCCTTCCCTCACCCGATCGGTTCATAGCCAAGCTAGACTTATCCATAGACCTAGGTACGCCATGTATTATATTATATAATGAGGAGGAAAGGAAGTACTACCTGTTGAAGGAGTAAACGAGTCGATGTATTACCAGTGGAAGGAGCCGCCAAGCAGTCCCAGTCCCCGGTCGTGGTTCCTAGTCACAGTTCTCAGTCACAGTCCCCAGTTGCAGTCCTAGTCGAATAAACATATCCCGTCCAAGCTGAGTTTATTATATCCAAGTTCGAGCCTTCGATGGTTTCACCTTCTATTCAATCAAAATATCCCCGTGGAGAGTCCCCGATTTCCCTTCCCGACCTGCCCAGTCTAGTCAGTCACGGAGAAGCGGAAACGTGTGGAAAAGCGTGTGGATAAACATGCACCAATCTCAATATCTAATCAGTCACGGAGAAACATACGAAGAAGCATCCTTCCCAATCCAAATATCTCTCAATGCCCCAATCTATCAATACCTTAATCTCTCAATGCCCCAGTTGAAAAGAAAAGAACCACTAGTCTGCCCTTCTCCACGACCGCCTCCTCTACTACGTCGGTTGCTCAGTCAATCTATCCAGCCAGTCGTCTACGTTGCACTACGTTACACAGCGCTAACCTTTATCTGTCCAATCACTCTTCCATTGATCCCAAGCCTTATGGAGCCTTATCAAAGGAGTTAATTTCTATCCATTGATTCTATTCCCAAGTCTTATGGTTGAGTTTACCAAGTCTTAGTCAAGCCCTCACTCGAGGAGATCGAGGAGATAGCAAGCGTTTGAGTTTACTTATCCAACGAGGAGATAGCAAGCCTTCGAGTCAAGTCATGGAGTCGGTAATTAGTACGTTTATAAGTCATCCAGTACGGTTACTAGTTCGGGGACTAGTACGATTACTAGTACGTGAAATCCAATAAGCGTTTACACGAATGGATACGGTCGAATGTTTATGCTAGGTGATTACGTCAAGGATGGTTCAGTCCGGGTATTCATAGACTGTGTTATCCCTTTGAAGGAAGGAACCCAAAGATAAGAGATCTATGCCGAAAGGTTATCCCTACGATTATGGGTTTACCTGCTGGCTAATGTGTGGGTGTGTTCTTGACTACCGATCTATGTAGGCAGTACGTATTATTCCGGTCTCTAACCCAATGGAAGGAAAGAGAAGAGATCTATGTATGTAGATGGAAGGATGTATGCAGAAGGAGAGATCTATGTATGCAGATGGAAGGATGGAAGGAAAGAGAAGAGATCAGTTAGGTCGTTTGGAAGGAAAGATCGAATGGAAGGATGGAAGGAAAGATCGACTGGATGGGAGGTAATGAGTTACGGTAGCCTAGAACCCGCACTTAGCTCATAAGGTATAGAGGAAAGGTATAAGGAGGAGGGACTAGACTTAGAGGAAAAACTACTCTTTTCTAGGCTATTTCACTCTAGTGCGGAAGTGCAGAAGTGATGTGGAAGTGGAGTTACCTTCCCTCCTACTAATGGCTAACAGTAGGATCCCCCTTCTCTTTCCTTATATGGGCATATCTCTTATCCAATCTTATTGGCATCTTCTTATCTGCATCTTCTTATCCGACATGAGGGTTCATAAGTGTGAAAGTATATAAAGGGTGGGTCCCAACGATACAATAAAGAATCTTCTTCCTTTTATGCACCTGCGATATGGAATAGCCCTTATATGATATTCTAGATATATTCTATTAAAGTCTCCTTCCTTGAACTATCGACCTTTAATCTACAACACCTCCTTCCTTATGGCTCCGTAATCTTTGATGATAGCTACTTCTGCCAGTTAGTAATCTCTGATGGTAGCTACTTCTATTGTGCACGACCTAGTTCTATCTGATGATAGGTCCCTCTGTCCCAGCGCACCATGGAATAAGGGCCCCCATGTCATGTGCTGACCAGGTCTAACTACTAACGGTTCACGAGGCATAAGGGCCCACTATATCTATCTCATGATAGCTCCGAAGGGTAGTGATGTAAGTGATACAGTGTAAGTGAGACAGTTGGTTCTCCTTCGCCTCGCAAAGAAAGGTAAAGAGATAGGGTAGGGCGGGACTCTATGGAGCTATGTGCTGAGGTCGGCTTAGGTGCCAATTTGTTAAGCAACGTAGATCTATGGTGTATTACTGCCCGTCCTTGAAGAAAGTGGATAAAGGGTCGGGGAATGAAATAGATTTGAAAAAAATAATGACCCCCAAACTACTCGAATGGCGGGTTTTAGATAATAGAAAGCACGAGAGGGTGTTTTAAGGTGTATATGGAGTGACTTATTTGATCTGGCTTTATGCTATCTCTAGTTACCGACATGAGACTCACGAGGAAAAAGAAAGTGCCTTACACAGCCTTGAGCTTCCCTCACCCATATGGTCTTGCAGTCAATCCCTCCACATTTCATAAGCAACTGCCTTTCCACCCAGTCACGTAACCCTTCACTAACCCTTCCTAAGAGCCAACCTCCCTCCAACCCAACCTGCTTGACCTTACTCTCCCACTTGGTCGAGCCACTAAAGTCCTCTCCCTATCGGTCGAGTGTATCAAGTACCAGTCGAGTGAGACCCTTAACAGTCGAGTGTCTCATGACCCTTCCTTCGGAGCCTTAGTGAGAGTAGGGGCCTGACCTTCCCGTAAGCCTTACCGGTTTTCAATTCTTTGCGCCTTGCTTGCAGCAACCCCCTTCCTTCCTTACAGCCCTTACTTGCTGAGCGAGAAGGGCCTCGAGAGGGAAAAGGGGGACCCTAGTAGTTCCCTTCCGGAAACAGTCCTGCCATCCATACAGCCTTTCTTTCCAGAACCATCTGTCCCTTGCCTACTTGATGAAATGGAGCTCCGTCTGTCCTAGCACTCAAGGCGCATAAGACCGACTGAACCTCGTCCAGTTCGAAGAAGGTGTCTGGAGACTGATAATCCGTGGTTTTTGGGGTATCCTAGAGGGTAGGGCCGGGTCCGGGTTGAGTGGTGTTGTGGAGTGAACCTTAGCGATCGATCCAAAGGAACATCCCTATCTCTTACTACTTCACTTAGCTAACGAACTAAGAAAATGGGAATTCTACCGGTCGTCACCATTAGGGGTTTCCATCCCACCAATAGGTCTGGGTGGTTTAGGGGTTTGGTTCTTTGGGTCGACGCCATTGGACCTGAAAGAAGTAAGTCAAACTCTGAAGCAGCCCCGAAATGAATGGCACTGGTGTTTTCCCATATAGACAGCCGGCTAGTCCAGACGGCCTGAACAGTAGGTTTCGGAAACAGAACAGACAGTAAGCGGAAACCAACAGCTAACGTATGACAGTTATGCTATTTATATTATCGAAATAAGACTAGACAATGAAACGCATACCTGACTTAAGGGAGGCCTATAGCTACTAAGGAGGCAGGCAGAGAGCGAGCTCACTTACTAAAGCAGCTTAGCTCGATCGTAAGTAATCTCGGCTATTTCTGGTTCCCAGCCCGACCGAACCCCGGCCGACAGACAGTGAGTCATCAATGAGGCGGACAGATAAATTAGATTCTTATTCCTTCTGCAAGCATTTCAAGGCACAAGCGTACGGGAGGTAGCCGACGCTCGTGTAGAGATGATAGATTTCTACACTTTCTCGGAGTTGTGGTTCCTCTAGATCTATAGAATAGACTCGGTTATTACAGATAGAGTATTATTATCTAATAACGAACTATCCATCCTCTCCCTATCGGCTCCGCCCCTGCGGGCAGGCATAAAAAATGGTCATTCCTACATCACTCGGTAAGGAATTTTGGACCGGCCGGGGGAGACGTACGACCAGGGAGAGCATGGGGAGGGAGCGTGATCTACAGATCTTAATAAAGAAAGAAGGGCCAGAATGAAACAAAAGGGATAACCACATCCGGCTCTGTGAGAATGAATGTCAAATGAGATTATTCCTATCTCTCTTTATTCATGCATGGGGGGATGGGGAGGGAGTATGCCAATATGATCTCCCAGCCAGTTGGTACTTGTGCGCTCATTTCACTCACTAGACTCTAGATTAGATCTACCCACCCTCACTCAGTCCTATTTCGTATCTAAGAAGTGAATGAAGCTCTTCCCAGGTATCTAATGGTGAGATTTATCATCTTACAAGGGCCAATTAGGAATATGGTGCAAAAAGGAATATTCCTAGTATTTTAAAGGGAGGGATTGAGGGTGAACAAATGATTGATATTACTTTCTTTATGCATGCGCCACCCTGAACGGATGAAGGAAATGAGTGAGGCATGCGTATTCCCAACCTCCCACCCAAACCCACAATAATATCAAATAGGGCCCTATCCAAGGCTTCAAACAATTCTAGTTGCTACTGGTTATGGCTTTCTCGCCAACTCTGCACGCCCTTCATTGACAACAAAATAATAGACAGTAACAAGAGAGGAAGAGCCCAGAGAGGGCTAGTCGCGGATCGAGGAAGATATAGTTTCATGTTCCGAACCGGGCAATCCCACTGATACCATGGGCAGAAGAAAAGGTAGCTTGATCTGAGGCAAGAGCAACGAGCCCTATATCTATATCTCGGTTCTTGACCCGGGTATCCACCAGATCCTACAGGACAAGCCTCTACAGGGTCTTCTCGCTACTACTGCCACGGGATAAGGCCCCGGCTTATCCACAGCACTGAAGGGTTTAGTAGGTTTTTCCATCAGTGGTTTCAGTAGTTCACCTACTCGGCTGCATCCCCACCTGTACCAGGCCCCCCTCGCATACCCACCAGTGGTTTCATCTCCTCAGCCTTAGGTAGCAGGCAGAGGTAGAACCCGCATCAGTAGCAGATCTAGCAACAGAGACAACATAGGTGAGGGGAGCGGATCGGGCCCCATGTATGGCAGTAGAGCCAGTAGCATCTGGGTAAGCACGGGCTACGACATCACATACAGGTGAAGATCCCACGGGGGCGAGTGCGCCAGTAGAAGAAGTGGCATTCTGCCAGTTCCAATAGTAGATCTTATGGTTGACCCCGATCCAGTCGATGATCCTTCTCGCATCAACACCATCTGTTGATTCAATAGTCGATCTAGCATCGGTACCAGTAGCGTCGGTAGCAGCTCAAGGCCCCGGTGGGGTTCACCCAGTTCTTTTCGGCTTATGGGGAATGACCAGTTGACCGAGTCTTAAGTGGAGTAGGATGGGTTTGGTATCTCATTCCTCTCGCAGTTCACTACTGTTGAGAGATAAAGGGTATTCTTCCCACCGTGCTTCAGGATACTGATTTGTTGTTTTCCATTAATGACTTGGGCAGCAGGGTGGGAGGCCCCTACTATTCTAAGGCGGGTGGGCCCTACTATGAATAGGGCAACTCTAATTAGAGGAGGGCCCCTAGGGGTGGGTGGGAGGAGGAGGCTATGGGGCTTATAAATGAAAAGCAATAGTTCCTATTCTAGCCCCTTACTATTCTAAGGCTAGTGTCATTCTAGCTTATTTTAGCAGGCTTATGAATTTACGTTAGTGGGGTTGGGTGGGGGGCATAGTACATTTGGCGGATTAATGCCCCTACCCCTACCCCTATATTTTTCTGGGCTATAGGCTATGGGTGTGGGCCCCTCCTTATCCCCTGCGCTGATTAATCGACGAGGTAGATAACTATTGTCAAGAGGGGGGTGGGGGGCATAGAATTAAGTTATTCTAGCTTAATCTAGCAGGTGCCCTACCCCTACTATTTGAAAGGTAAAGGCCTAAACTATGGGGCTTATTAATTAAGAGGAAGGTAAGGGCTTCGTTTCACTCAAGCTAAGTCTCTCTACTAATGCCGGAGAGGATAAGAGGCAATAAACGATGCAGGCTCTGATGAACCATGGTTTTCCCCTTAGAATAGTAGGGCCCACTTCCAATTGGGTTGGTTCTCGCTTTTGATGGATGTGGCTTGCTTGGTCGAGGAGTGGAAATGAGAAACATCAACTCGAGCGGATCCAAGCCTCCCCTGGTTATTAGGGAAAAGATTCGGATGTGATTGGTTCGGTGCGTCAGAATTTACAGGCATGCATGTTTATTCGACTGAATGGGGCACTACCATAGAATTGTAGGGGCCCCCCCTTCACCAGTGGATTAATTAAGATGTGTTTAGTTCAGTGCTTTCCGGTGAGAACCAGGATTTGAACATCTAGAACATCAATTGATCGCCCCTCGACCTCCCTGCACTCTACTTGTCTTCATGCTACCGATTCCCCGGCAAGACTGCTTATCATCTCAAAGCCTCCCCTTGGAAAGCTGGGAATGGAAGGAGATTTCAATGAATTGATAGCTGGAACTATGGGCCCACCCAAAGTTCCCCTACGGGCCGGGTGGGAGGCCCCTACAATAATCTACCTACCTGTGCATGCACGGGGGGGGGGTAAGGGGTGCTATTCGCCAGGGTAGTTTCTCTTGACTTGCAAACAGGATCGAGATCCGGTCACCAGTTCCGGTCTTCTCCGGCTTGAACCAGTTGTTAACGCCTTGTATTCTGCTGATGGAAGTAGAGTGATTTCAGATGCTGGGTGATGGGAAAAAAGCTACAACATTCGTCGATTTATGTCTTCAAGGTGTTCATCAGGGTGTTCATGGGGCCCTACTATTCTATGGTAGGCGGAAGGAAGGTCGACTAAATTCAAGTAAGTAGGGCCCCACTAACTCCGACTCTTATGGCCGTAACGAGAATAATCCATCGGCATATAGCTTAGAAAGTGAGCCAATCGACTACCAGAATTGGAATGGGAATTAAAGACCCAACCCTGTATCGCCCGTAGGGAGGGAAGAAAGAATGGATGGTTTTATAAGAAGCTTTCTTTGTCTCAACCGCCCTACAATCAATCTCATTCTCATTTAATTATTACTAGGTCTAGGCAAATGATTGCGCAATAAAGGTACCATCCATAACGAAACTTGCTAAACGTCAAGGAGGGAAGGAAGCATGACAAATCCCAGTGGCTAGTTATCTGGCTTGACTCGACCGCCCGGGAACCCTACCTACCATAGAATTGTAGGGGCCCTCTTACTAATCAGCCTATTAGACCGATAGTTGACCGCATCTCGATTCTATACGTAACATGCCAACAACTATCTCCTCCCCCCTACCCATGTGTAGTATAGAATCGAGAATAATCTAAAAAAGGCGAATAGTAGGGGGCCCTACTATCTATGGGCATGTTACGTATAGAATCGAGTGCAACCTCTAGCAGGCCCATATAATTTTAGGGCCTTCCCCTTACCCGAGGGTTGGGGTAGGGGGGAACCCTATGATTCCCACCCACCCCCCTTAGAATAGTAGGGGCCCTCGCGTCTCCTCCTCCCACCCCCTTCGCGAACAGTAGGGGGCAGCCACCCCCCGGGAGGTATATTATCATAGGGGCTGCCATTAATTAGCTTGCTAGAGTGACGGAAACTATAGTTCTATTCTATGCCCCTACTATTCTAAGGGGGGTCGCTTGAACAGTAACTCCAATTGGAGGGGGGTGGGCATGTGTAGTATAGAATCGAGCCCTATTATTCTATTATTCAACTCTAATAATAACATTAGATTTATTTTTGCCGCCCTTAATACCATTAGCTTTTCACCCTGGGATAATATCCGTTCTAATATCCATCCTATCCTTTTAATAGATTTCTCAATAAATGTTGATGTTCTACTTTCCTTTTTGATTTCGCCTCACTCCTTCACTTTAGCACAGATATGGGACCCATATAATATCTGGCCTATCACATTGTGGGCCAGCGCCGCTTTCAATAAAGAGAGTCTACATCATTAAGAAACCGTTGCTCTTTCTTTGCAGTGATCATTCCCTGTATGTTGCAGCTCCAACACATGATTACTCAGCTTAACCAAAAGCTTGATGGACAGATCTTCATTACAAAATACTAATCTACCATCCATTCTCCATCAGCAGCCTATAGCTCCCTCAACATCTTCCAGCAGCGTACTCAGCCTCTTTCGTAGCAATTCTATATAGTAGCTGCAACCCAGCATGGAGCAGTGTTATCGGGTTACGTCATAGAGTTTCCCACCTACTAAGGGCATGAGCATGAGGTCTTCTGCGAAGCACGCCCCTTACGGACTACGGTCGAATAAGGTAAAGCCCAAATCTCGGGCGCCAATATATGAAAATTATCCGAATTTGGCTAGTTGTGTATAACTTGTTTGACCTTCCTTTATCCGCCTATAACTTATTAGTTACTGATGAATTGAACAAGGACCTTTATAGGCGGACGGGTCAATTGATAGGTTCTGGGCCCTTCTAGGGGCTGACTTCCTTAGGTTGTGGGCCCATACTTTGATAGACTGTTAGTTACCCGATAATATTCTGTCTCCCTTAACAGTAAAGGTCTTGGTTAGTGAAGGTCCTTGATCTGTCTCCCTTATCTTTAGGCAATCAAGAAAGCTTTATGGTCTTGGTTAGTTATGGAAAGTTTATCGTAAGAAAGAATACTTTGATCTAGTCTATCTGAACTAGATGGCTGAACTAGCTAAACTAGATGGTCGATCATTCCCAGCAATAGCTATAGTAAATAGTGGAAAATACTTGGTTATAAACGGTTTGAACGCTCAACCGACCATCGAGAGGGAGAGGAACGTAGTTGCGAAGCCCGACGCAATAGTAGGCGAGGTTCTTTAGACACGAAGACCTTAGGGAGAGGAAGGGCGGCGACAGGAGTAAGCTTCTTTCTAGTCACCAACATTCATTATCACCTTCTTTCTCATGCCGATCACTATCCCGATCACTCAACTCCGAATCTTAACCTCGAGGATTTGGCTCTGCAGCTCGCAACACGGTCAGAATATCGCTCTCTAGCACGCCCTTTCAAATAGTAGGGCAGCTCTAGGTCCGGAACTAGTAGACTCCGCAGATGTTGAGTCAGTTGGTTCAATCGATTCTGTTGATGGACGGTGACCACTACTGTAATAGGACATACCGCAGTGATGGAGACAACCTAAACAAGAGGGGCAACCTTATTTACTATCAGAATGCCGAGAGGCAGTAACCACCTTAACAGGCACCCTTCTATTTGAATAGCTTAGGAACATATGTAGCATTAGCCCAAGAGGAGCCTACTACAATCTATTGTGACAACAATTCAACCATTGCACTATCAAAGAATCATGTTTTTCACAAAAGGACAAAGCACATTAACACTAGATATCACTTCATTCGTGAGTTGGTGAACAATGGAGAGATAATCCTACAACATTATAGATCAAAAGAGCAACTTGTAGATATATTCATCAAGGCATTAGCACAAAAACAATTTGAGTATTTAAGAGAAATTTTGGGCATTGTAAATATTGATGTAATTAGTTGTTGATAATAAAAATTAGGGGGGAGTGTTAGAAATCTAAATATAATTTCTACTATAGATGTCTGCCTATGTTTTTAGAATATTCCTTGTGATGGGTTATTGTAAATATATTTTTATTTTGTTTTGTATATGTCGGCTCTCTCATAGGTTCTAGAGTTTTCTTATTGCCTTTATAATATTATATAAAACATATTGTAAATCATTTTTATGCAAGCAATACAAAAACCAGTTTTATTGTGTGCCATAGTACATTGGTATTGATTGTTTTTCTTCTGTCCCTGCCCACCTATAATCCACATATTTCACCCAACTCGCAATGTCCCTATTCTTAAATATATTCGTACAATGTGAATTTGATTTTAAGCAATTTTTCACTCCCAATAATATGTGATGTATCTCGTTCACAACAGAATTGGCTTAATCATGGAGTGTGGTGGTTCTTTTTAATTAAGATAAGCATCCCGTTCCTGATTTCTCATAATTAAGATAAGTATCATGTTCTTGATTTCTCATCATGAATGCTGACATTGTAAAGCAATTGTTATACTTTTGAATACTGACACTTTCAATGCTAAAATCTATAAAGTGTAAAGAGTGAAAATATGAAAAATTAGAATAAAATGAAGCATCAACATAATAATTTATCTTATGGCATTGAGCTTTTCCCTTGTTTCTTATGGCATTGAGTTTTTCCCTTGTGCTAAGGGGTTTTTTGTTGCCTCCTTTACCTCTAGTCTTGAGCGTGATTTGATTTTGGGAAAGCTTTGGACTTGGGGGGATCACTCCCTCTCTATCAAGCCCTGGACTCTTTCCTTCAACCCCCTTACAAAATCCCTCTCTGTTTGTCTGGTTTGGGTCTGCCTGCCCAATCTCCCACTCCATTTCTGGTAACATTCTTGTTTTGAGGCCATCGGTAACTCCATTTGCAGCTTCTTGAAGGTTGATGATGCCACGTTCTCCATGGGTCATTCTACATTTGCTTGCCTTTTAATTGATGTTGATTTATCTCTGGCCCTCCCTAGGGATGTGGTTCTTATGGTTGGAGATAGGCCTTGGACCCAACCGTTGGATTATGAGGGCCTCCCTTTTCGCTATCGAAGGTGCTTCTCAACGGACCACCTTGCTTCTGACTGCTTTTTGTCTCATTGCAAGGGTGCTGCTACTTGGTGGAAAGATGCTATGGAAGATCACTTGACAATTAATGCTTCAGATTCTGTTTCGGTTAATTCATCACATGATGAGATGCCCCTTACTGCTGATGAAGGCTTGGTTGATATTACTATTGTGGCGGATCCTTCCCCCTTAGCTCTTGCACCTGTTGCTCTTGCTCCTCACCTTCACTTTGCTCCTTGTGTTGGTTCTCTTGGTGCTGCTCCGCTGCAACACCTTGTTGCCGCTCTACATCAGCAGTCTGGCAGTGACCCTGCAAGGTCTTCCTCACTTGATTCTTCTTTGAAAGTCCCTAATGATAGTGTTGCATGGATGGTTGTTTGTCGTAGGAGGAAAGGAAAATCTAACCCCCTTTCCCAAGCCCCCCCTGGTCAAGTTCCGGGTTTTTCTGCCCCCTTTTGATTTGGGTTGGGTTGTTGATGGTTTGACAGGTCAGTTTTGCCTGTCCGACTTTGTTCTTTTGGGATTTGCTCCCCTCCTGGTCTTTTTAATTTCATTCGCCTTTGGCTTTGTAAAGGGTCAACACCCTCCTTAACGCTTCTTTTTTTGCAATAAAAAACATAATAATTTATCTTGGTGAAACTTAATATGAAAAAAAATGAGGGGAGTTAATTCTCTTCATCTCCATTATAATATTATGTAAGATTTACGACTGAATTCAATTGATCTTCCATGAGTAAAATAGAATTTCAAGAACATACAATGCCCTAAATAATTACTGAAGGAAACAAAAGTATCATGCATCATTGAATGTATTTGTTCAATTGACCTAGATTCACTTTTGTATTAGCCAATACAAAGTGTTTAGTTTATTTATACAATCAAGTGAGCAGTTGAATTATACAGCGTGAATCATTAATATCCATGTACGGATGGAATCCAAGAATCACTTTAACTTCAGCTAAATGGGAAGTTAAGCTTAAAATGTCTGGAGGTGTTCACATCTTCTAGGATTACCGAAGGTGTATATATTATTGTGACATGCCAAAGACATAAGATGTTAGGGCTGTTATTTTTGGTCCATCAGTGAAGTCTAATCTTTGGTTTTGTGGATGGCAAGAATCTTCTGCTCCAAGTCCTTAATTGTATTTTTAGATAGGGTAACTTGAATGTCAGGGAGTGATTGTATTGTTGATAGGTAGCATGAAAGTTGGGGAGTTTGCTTGTTGGAAATTCCATTGGGTTAGGTTAAATATTGAAGTGTTATAAATGACTTTTCATTTGTGCATGAAAAATGAAGATTATGGAGGGTCCCCTCTTGGATGGCTATTGAGCTTTTATCTTGAGAAAGAATGCATTGGTAATGTTGGAATGTTAGGAGGTCTTGATCCACATCACCTGTGGATCACCTACTCTATTGTGTTTGTCAGATTTATTGTTTTATTGGAAGGGGATAAAACACTCCCTACTTTGATTACCTTATCTCTTAAATTAGATAAAAGGGTGTGACGGATTGTCTATAAGGACTCCCCCACTGCTTTGCCATAATCGCCTCATTGTTGGTTGTGTATGAGCAATAGGATCAAGCAACCTTTTGGGAGGGAAAAGGAACATTTTCTATTAATGATATATGCATAGTCCTTTAAAATCAATATCAGAGACCGAGAGGAGCTTTGTAGCGAGAAGAAATTTGATGAAACTAGGGGGTTTGGGGGAGACTCAAGTCAGGCCTTCGATTGAAACGTGAAAGTTGTCCAACTAATTAAAGTTAAAAAAAAGAAAAGAGTTGGGAGAGAGGCTTCTTATGTTCTTTGTTAGGGGTCCCACAGATACTGAGAGGGGGGGGTGAATCAGTATCTAACCGATGATTGGAATTTCTTAAGTTAAAACATGCAACACATAATATAATAGTGTACCGGTATGCAAAAAATGATGCAATAAACAGAATAAAGAATATCCACATGAAAAGTACACCATAACACAAGATGTTTAACGAGGAAACCCGGTGTGGGAAAAACCTCGGTGGAATTTGTGACCCACAATATTCACTCATTGGCCAATAAGAGAATATTACTTACAATAGGGGTCTGCACATGCAGGAAGGCCAACTGCCTAGAGCTTACTGCTCAATGGGAAGTCACACTGACTTACAATAAGGATTATACAAATCCAATAACTTGTACCGCTTTACAATAACATCTTCAATGCTAGATTCAGTACCGGTTCCTGCTCTGTTCTTTACATATACCCCTTGACCTATATTTTGCACATTAAGTCTGCCTAATATTTTTTTTTATGCTCCTACATCACTATTACAAATGTCTACAATGATCTCCTTTATATATAAGAGTCATTTTACAATTTACCAAGTTGGCTTACAATAATAAACAAAATATTGTATAACAAAAATCCTGTCGGCCTCTGTGCCGGTATACTTCTTTCTTCTGTGCCGGTGCCGGTGTAGAGTGTGATCTGTTGATGCCGGTGTAATTCTTTACCGATATAATGTCTTGCCGGTGCCATAGGATTGCAAGGTTGCCATCAATGACAAAATCTTCAATCACATACAATGTCTCATTGGAGTGTGCATATGCCAACAATCTCCCCCTTTGGCATTGATGGCAACACTCATGAGAAATTTCAAAAAGTGTTCAAAAGTGTGCAGTCCAAAAAATGTTACCAAAAAATGTGAGAGCTCCCCCTGAGCATATGATTCCTTTGTTTTGAACTTTCTCATCCCACTACTCCCCCTTTGGTATCAATGACAAAGGTTGTCAAGATGTCAGTATTGTTTGTAGTTTCATCTATCCATAACCTCAACCTTGTAGCTGGGTAGTTATAATCTGAAAAAGATCTCCCAAAATTAAGTTTGTACTATCCATAAACTTCTTATTATCCTTTATTGTTGTCTCAGTTCTCTTCACTATACCAGTGAGATGCTGCAAATGCTCTGTAGGTGTTTTGCTTCCCTGTGTTAATGCCTCAAAAATTTCCTTCTGCAGAAATGCTAAATAGTCCAATCTTGGACTTAGTTTAGATCTCAAATGTTTTGCCTTTTTATTATCCTTTCTTTCTCCCTTTCCAATTTGAGTAGTTCTTCCTCAAAATTTGCTATCTTGACAAAGTTGTCTGCAAGTCTATTTATCTCATCCCATACCTTGCTTATTTTCTTGTCAATATCTATAGTCAAAAAGTTTGTTTTACATGTATCTTTATACAGATTTTTGTATTCTTTCAACAAATTACATAGTTCCGGTAGAAGTGTGTCAAAATCTCTATGTTCTTCAGTTTTCCTTCCTCTGTGATTTCATTTTTCTTCTTCTGTGCTGGTATACTTCTTTCTTTTGTGCCGATGCTGGTGTAGAGTGTGATTAGCTGATGCCGATGTAATGCTTTGCCGGTATAATGTCTTGCCGGTGCCATAGGATTGCAAGGTTGTCATCAATGACAAAACCTTCAATCACATACAATGTCTCATTGGAGTGTGCATATGCCAACATTCTTATGATTCTAAACTTGGCATTAAAAGAGAGACAACAACTAGAAATGGTATTTTTGTCAAAGAATCAATGGGAGGGACTGTTCAGTGCTCCCTGGGGTGTTTTAGTTTCAGCCTACCTTGATTTGTCTTGTTTCTTTTGTTCCTTCGATTTTATGCCTGCATCTGATGTATTTAAGCATCTTTTGATGTGGTGTTCATTGTTTGTTGTTGCTTTGCAGTCTTGTGTAGGTTTTATCAAATTATCACTCTTATTTTATAAAAACAACATTCAAATGACATTAAGATTATAAAAGTCAGGTTTTAGCAAATTATCATTATTATTTTATAAAAACAACATTCAAATGACATTAACGTTATAAAATGATAGAAAAAAATTATAGTATAAAATGCTTTGAATCAAGATGATCCAAGTCAGTTAGGTCTTTGCCAAAATAAATCCATAAAGTTACTCTTTTAACTAAAGAAAACTAATAAACACATCTTAATAAGTTATACATATACAACTTTAGCTTAATTGACATTAAATTCTGTCTTATCCCATTGTTTTGGAACTACCCTGAAAATTAGCTTGGTCTTCTCACCCTTGCCCAACAACTTCAATGAGACCATTGTCCAAAGTTTAAACATCTTAGATTCACATAGTAAATTCCTCAAAGGCTTAATAACTATTTTAATTGTCTTCAATTTTTTCCTTTTACGATTTTGAGGGGTGATTTTCTTCTATAATTTCTTCTAATCTTAGACCACCCTTCGTTTGACAGGTCTGTTTGACATTTACATGCACTCCTGACGTTGATACATTGGAGAAGATGGTTGAAAACTACGACCTCTCCACCAGGCTAACAATTATAACTCTAATTAAATTTTCTATGTTACTTCTTTATACATTTCAAAGCAAATCGGTTCAACAAATAATTATTTTGGATGTGTCTATTAAGCCAAGGATAGGGAAACACCCTTGGCCAGCTTACTCTTGTAGTATGATGGAGATGATTGTGCTTAATTCTGCTGTCATTGTGTAGTCATCATCTGAGTCAGAAAAGGTGGCAGGATTGATGCAAAAGATACAGGTCACGGAGAAAATGGTTAGGTAAGCTTACAACGGCTGCATGCCTAGTATTGTCTCTTAGCGTCTTAGTATCTTACAATGATCTAATTTTCACGAAGAACACAATTTCGTTCTACTTTTCTTGTCAGGAATTTAAAGGGGGAGGAACTTTCTTCTTTGGGTCCTGATGACTTGGAGCAAGTGGAGCACCAGATTCAACTAGGAATGAATAGAGTAAGAGCGAGAAAGGTAGCTCTTTTTCATGTTGTTGCATATTGGTTGTTCTTAAAAACAAGTATATTTTGGATCATTTTATTTAAAATTTAATGAAGTGAATCTTAACAAATTAATGGTATTAATGTAAAAGGAATTGCATATGGTAGTTGTTGGAATGTGAAATCAATATGGATCTCATCTAGTAACTTTTGTATGTGTCATATATGTAGTTGATTCATACTTACTATATTTAGTAAGTTGTTTTCAATTAAGATTTTGCAATCGATTGTTATATACTATTCAAAGTCATGTTTTGAAGTACAGTTCTGAGATTGTTGTAACTCTGTAAATTCCTGAAAATCAATATGAAATGTATTTTATTCGTGGTTGTTTTCTTGATATAATTTTACCAAGATTTTCCACGTAAATCTGAATATTGTGTTATTATTCTTCTCTGCAATTTTTCACACACTCTTCGTGCGCATGCACACACAACACCAATTGTGGCATCTGGAATTTCCTTTCTTCAGCTTAATTGATAACTGTTAGACTATGTGACAGAACCAACTTGTGGAGGAGCTCCAAAGGAGGGTAAGAGCAATATATAATCGATCTATAATTTGAAATTATATGTATAAATATTGAACATTCATATCTAGTTTTTTCTTTGTTAATTCATTGGTTAAAGTAATTCTTATATGTGAATCGACTCTCAAATGACTTACCGTTGTAATAATTCAGGCCAATGACTTGCAAAACGACAATGATGAACTACACAAAATGGTACGTACTGGAATAGCTAGCAACCCTTGGCAGCAAAACTTTCAACAACCATGGCAGAGGTAGATTCTATTCTTCCGTTATTTAAATTTTAACAAATGTAGTGCTGACTGTTTGCTTTGGATCCTATTTCCTTTGAATCCTTTTTCTTGGTATTTTGTCTATGAAAAGCAAATATAGATTTAGTATCACTTGAAATGAAACTTATCATCGAATTGTATGAATTGTTTGCAGAAATCATTCATTGGTGCGTCTTCCTGAGCAAGAGCATCGTCGCACCGTACTGAAAGGATGGCGGTGATCTAAACTATTTATATACAAAACAATGCGGTCATATTTCATTGCAACTATTTGATGTAATAAAGGAACTAGTTATAAATGCTTCCATGTTATAGTTGAGGAGCCAAAAGGTCATGGATAGATAATCCTAACGTTTCAAATATTTTTCGATTTCTATATATAATTTGTTTTTTCTTGTTTTATAAGATGAGAATTTTTTTTAAAGATTTTGTATACGTTTATTTGTTAAAAATATGATTTGCATTTTTATTAAGCTTGGTTCAATATTTTAAAGATACAATAGAAGTGATCTCTCAAATGTAAGAGCTTGCTAAATTGAAATTAGACTATCAAAGAAGGTTGGTTCCTTTCCAAGTCTAAAAGCATGGGTTGATCTGATTGAATAGAGTTTAAAACTAATGATTCCTTTTACTTTAATCTTTCTAAGAGACAAGGTAGAGAAAAGGTAGAATTTACTTTAATGATTCAAAGAGAAAGTAGAATACAAATATGGAAAGGTAAAGATGGTGATATACCATGACTTAATTAAGTTTTCTCCTATTAACAACACGTGAAACTTATGAAAGGCTGCGAAGTCACATCTGTACATATGTATGGGAGTGAGAGGTTTGAAAAGCACCAAAAGAGAGATATGGCCACAATATACCTTATAACATGCCTAAAGGATTGGAAATTCATAAATAGTTATTGCAACTGAGCACAAATGATGTACATGCCAGAAAAGAATCAAATTCTCATTCATACATCAAATGAAAGAATGTGGAACATACAAGAATGATGAGAAAAGATGAAAATGAAATGACTTTTTATTTTTATTTTTTTTCAATAAAAGTGGATTATTCCACTAAACTTTTTTATTAATATTTTTTATTTTTTACATAGGATTCAAAGAGCATACCGGAGGAAAGAACTCTGGGAAGAAAACCTCTGGTCACAACTCATAAAATAAACCTATAGTATCTGACAGATCAGTTTATGCACCCCGCCCAAAACCACATACAAAATGCCGTCACAACACATATAATATCAATTTTGCATAGAGCCCATATGACAATTTGCCAAAAAAAACCATCGGATAATTTTCAAATGTAGACTCCACAGGTGCTACCAATGGAAGAAGACAAAATTTTCCAAAGCCTTGTGCCAAATCCCATGAGCCAAAAACCTTCCTGCCAAAAAAGAAAGTATCAAAAAACCTTTGGAAAAACACTATTGTATCAAATACCATGAGCTCAAACTCTCCTCTAGACAACGAACATGAATACTTGAAATGAAAGGGGAAAACGGGAATAATTATTATTATAAAATTTTACATCAACATTACTCAAGAAAATCATATCACTATTGTTGCAAACCTTCCCATACCCTAGAAGGAATTTCCTCAAAACCCACCTCTTGCTGATTAGCATTGCTATCAATGGCTAAATTTGCCAAATAATCTGCAATCTTATTAACTTCTCTGTAACAATGGGATAACAAGAAAGATTCAAACAATTCTAATTTTTGTAAAATGGGATCAAGTATATACTGCAAATTCCAACAATTTGATTTCTTTTTCATAACACATTGAATAATTACCATAGAATCTCCTTCAATTATTAAGTCCTTAATTCCCAAAGAGATTGCCATATCCAATCCAAAAGAAAAGCATGAAATTCCGCATAATTGTTAGTTTTAAAACCAATAGCATGACACTTAGCTTGAATAAAATTTGCATTGTGATCATAAATTACCATGCCTACCCCAACCGGCCTAGGGTTACCACGAGAGGCCCCATCACAATTCAGTTTAAAGTGCCTCTGCGGAGGAGGTTTCCATCGAGCAGAGCATCTCTTACCTATTGCATCATTCTTTTTTTAAATTGAGCCATGAGAGGGTAAAACTGACAACAACTTCCAAACTCTAGTAACTCCACTATCCCGGTGCGAAAAAGAAGTAAGATTTTCCAAATTCTTATAAATAAATGACAAAGCAACCTCGAAGATTGAAGACTCAATTTTTAATAGAACCTTAGACACAGGAGACCTTGTTTTTTTAAATATCCTATTGTTTCTCTCTAGCCAAACATTCCAAATCACAATAGATGGAGATATGATCCAAAGGCATGCATAAAAAAATGAGGCAAATATAAAGGGCCAAGATTTGAAATGGGAAATGAGATCCTTACCAATAACAAAGGATATATTTAACTTCTCAAACAACCACTGCCAACATTCATAAGCATAATCACAACATAGGAACAGGTGTGAAGAAAATTCTAAATTTTTGTTACAAAGGACACAAGGGAAAACAACAGTAATACCAAGCCTGTCTAGTCTCATACCTGTAAGGACTTTGTCCTGAACTGCCAACCAAGCAAAGGCTCCAACTTTAGGAAGACAAGCTGAATGCCAAAACAACTTATAAGGCCAAGATGATAAATCTTTAGCAACCATAAGAGAGTTGTAACCATCTTTAACAGTGTACTTACCAGAAATATTCCTTGTCCAAATAAGTTCATCCTCAGAATCATAAAGAAATACAATTCTATCCCCCAAAATCTTCTCAAAATCTAATTTCATGCTTTGATCAACATCTAAGAAATCAATCGACTTCCATCTAGCTAGCTTAAGGGGTCCACTAGTCACAATTTCAAAATAATCTGCTACAAAAATACCCCAAAGGGAGGAAAGAACAGTGATTAGAGGAGACCAATCCCTAATATTCACCAAAGGTGTGTGTCCATTCCATACTTCATCCCAGAATCTGACCTTTCTACCATTATGAATAATCCATGAGAGATGAGGCAAAATAACTGATCTACATTTACAAAGGAAATTCCAAATAGCAGAATCCGAAGGCAAATTTGAGACTTAAAAAATGTACTCTCTCGGTCCATTGTTTAAATATTTGGCAAACATAATCTGTGCCCATAAGGAGCTAGGCTTGTCATATAATTTCCAAATCAACTTAGCACCTAAGGCTAAATTTTGATTTTTTAGACTCCGAATTCTTGTTCCCCCAAGTTCCTTAGGCAAACATACCTTATCCCATGCAACTAAAGGGAGTTTCTTCTTGCCATCTTTATTATTGTTCCAAAGAAAATCTCTAAGAGTATCCTGTAAACTAACAATAGCTGCTTTTGGAGACTTCAAAACAGACATGAGATATATGGGAACAACATTCAAAACAGACTTGATGAGAACAATTTTACCCGCCAAAGTTAACCATCTATGATTCCATGAGAAAATTCTTTTAGAAATGACTGAAATAATCTTATCCTGTTTAACAAAGAAAGGAATCCCAAGGTAAGTACATGGAAGATTTCCAATCTCAAATCCCCAAAAGGATTGCAACCTATGCTGAACCAGTTGTGATGTATTAAGGGGAAAAATCTTTGATTTATCACCATTCACTTTTTGACCAAAAAACGATGCATAATTTTGTATTATTCTTTTAATCACTTTTGCCTCTACTAACGAAGCATGTCCAAATAACAGAGTATCATCTGCAAAGAGACAATGAGAAATACTTTGGGGAATATTCTGAATCCTTATACCTTTCCAAAGCCCCCCCACTTTAGCAGCCCTAATAGCCCAACTAAAGGTTTTAGCTAGGAGAATAAACAAAAAGGGAGAAAGGGAATCTCCCTGTCTCAAACCCCTAGAGGAAGTGAAAAAACCACAAGGACAACCATTAATTAAAACCGAGAATCTTGCAGAAGAAATACATGCACGAATCCATTTGACCCAAGCCTTGGAAAAACCTAACTTCTCAAGAACATCACATAAAGCCCCCCACTCTACTCTATCATAAGCCTTCATCATGTCTAGTTTAAGTATCATGGCTGAGGTTCTTTGGGTGGAAATATAATGCAACACCTCATGTGCTACAATTGCACCCTATGTCGTCTCCCTTCGGGGAACAAAACCACCTTGCTCCAATGAAATGATCCTAGGTAGAATTTTTGCCAACCTAAGGGAAATTGCCTTCGTAAATATCTTATACAACGTGTTACATAAAGAAATGGGGTAGAAGTCAGCGAAATTCTTGGTATCCTCTTTTTTAGGAATAATTGCAATCATTGTAGTATTAAGTTCTTTTAAAATAGACCTATTTCTCCTAGCTTCTTCGAGAGCCAATAAAACATCATTTCCCACAAAATCCCAACAATTCTGAAAAAATAAAAGAGTAAAACCATCTGGTCTTGGAGCTTTATCCGGATTCATGGCAAAGACAACACTCTTAACTTCTTCTAAGGAAAAGGGAGACATCAACATCTTATTGTCTTCCAAAGATACTAAAGGAGGAATATTAGATATAATATCATTGCTGAAATTTCCATTTTCCGAAGATAATAATGACTTAAAAAACCTAACTACCTCTGAAGCAATGTCCTTTGGCTTTGTCAATAAATTCCCATTCTGACATTGAATACAAGATATTCTATTCTTACATCTTTTAATCTTAGTTGAAGAATGAAAAAATTTTGTGTTCTTGTCACCATCTGAAAGCCATAACTCTCTAGATTTCTGTCTCCAATAGATTTCCTCTCTAGCTAACACCTTCTCAAGCTGTAATTTTAGTGACTTCAATTCATCAAAAAATTGTGGCACCATACCATGTTGAAACACACGAGTATTAAGACACTCAATCATATCTTGAATCCTTTGTTTCTCCTGAAAAATGTTCTTAAAATGCGAGATATTCCATTCCCTAATATTCAATTTTAAATAACTTAGCTTCTTAGCAATCTGAAACATACGGGACCCAAAACAAAAAGGAGCAGAATTCCACCATTTCATAAGCAAAGACAAAAAGGAAGAATCCCTAAACCACAAGGGCTCAAATTTAAATGGAGACTTAAAAGAAGTCTTATCCTCAATAACTGAAAGGGAAATTGGAAAATGATTAGAACTGAAGACTGGTAGAATAGAGGAAAAGAATTCAAAATCTGAATCAATCCAATTCTCAGATTACAAAAATAGATCTAATCTCTCAGCAATCTGAGAAAAATCCTTTCTCATGTTTGTCCATGTGAAAACTCCATTCTGAGACTTACAATAAAAAAGGGTCATATCAGAAATGAAATCCCCAAAGTCATCCATAATCCTTTTATTAGGGAAAACACCTCCTCTTTTCTCATCTAAATCAGTGATAGCATTAAAATTGCCCCCGAAGATAATAAAGGAACCATGTTTTAAGGGAGAAGAAATCCTCTTTAATTCACCCCATAACTTACTCTTCCCTTGAATACTTGACAGAGCATAAATGTTAAAAAGCTAGAATTTAACCTTCGAAATCTTGCTTATAACTAAAGCCAACATCCAATTTGTAGCAGATGCCACTAACTATACCTCAATATTATAATTATTCCAAAGTAGTGCCAAACCTCCTGAAGCACCACAAGCTGGAGAAGAAAGAAAATTCCACCTTCTCCAAGATGAAAAAACCAAATCAACAAACTCCTTTGACAACTTTGTTTCTTGCAACATAAAAATATCACACTTAATTAAGTCCACCCGGGACTTAATTAAGCGTCTCTTGTTAAGGGCATTTAAGCCCCTAACATTCCAAGAAATAATTCTCATTGTCTTCGAGGGGAGGCCGAAGCTCCCCTCTTCCCATTAATTGGAGAATTTTTGCTTTCTCCAAAGCAACCTTGCAAATTACATTTCACAGCCCCTGATCTTGTCACAGGAGGACTAGTCACAAATCTTTTACTCCTCTTTCTTTTTACACTTATTGGAGTTAGGCATGTTTTCTTAGGCCTACCAAGAGAGACCGAATGCCTCCCTTGCCCACCAGCAAGAGAAAGGGACAAAGTCTTTTGAATTCCATCATCAATTTCCATTTGTCTTAAGATTATTTGGAGGCCTACCTCTCCTAGGAGAAACCACCGATGGTGAAAAAAACGGAGTTGTTTGGACAATTGGCAAACTCTTGCATGACTTTGGAGAAGCCAAGATAAATGGATTATCTTCAAAACCCAACTCTGTTGTAGCCAAAACCGCAAAAGGATTAGCAGATGCAGAAATTGGAAGAGTCGAGTTTATACCCCCCAAATCATTCTCAATCGAACAAACAACTCTATCAGTAATACCCTCATCCATTTGATGTGCATGATTGTTAAAAATATCATTTACTTGTTGAACCAGATTCTCATCTGGCATAATAACAGGGACAACCTCTGATGGATTACTATTCCCTAAGGAAGATTCATTAGCCATATTAATTTCAACATTCAGAGTGGAATTATTAGACACCAAATTCTTAATCTCCTAAACTAAAGAAGCATCATTAGGAAAACCTATGGCAGGTACTTGTTTAATAGTTTCCCTATCAACCACTGTATTTTTATCTAAATTCACATTCTTTGAAGAATCCAAAACCTCCTTTTGAGTGCATGAAGACAAATTGTTGCCCTTACCCTTTGTGTGATTATTTGGCATCTTAGGGCAATCTATCATCAATGGATGATCTACTCCATTCATCGGGGGATTACCATCCACTATACCCCCGTTATTAGAAATTTTTTTCAGTAAAGATGAAAGTGAGACCAAACCCAAAGTGTGAACATTGGGTTTCTTGGAACTACGACACAATGAATTATTTTCAAGATTAATGTGACCTGTTTCTACCAATTTATGCGAAGAGACATTTCCACATCCTTCAACCAAGGGTCCTGCCAACAAACTATCTTTATTAAGGGATTTAGGGACAGAGCCAACAACCTACTGGTGTTTCTTAAAATCCATAAGTAATGAAGCATCCAAAAGTAAAGGAGACTTAAGAAGCTCCATATCTAATTTCTCAATTGACTAGTGCCAAATACCATCATGAGACTTGATATTACAAGTACGGGGGCAAACATTGTTAGGGTTAATAAGAACACAAATTTTTACCAGAACCTCCCCATCCACAAAGTCCATTTTAGATGTTAAAAAAGTTGCAATAGTATTTCCAATTTTCTCAAGAACATCTGGATCCATAAATTCAAAAGGAATTTTAGCTAAACCAAACCAGAAAGGAATAAGTTTCGAACTAGACCAAGAAGGAACAAAAAAAGGTTTCCAAGCTGCAATTGAAATTAAATGTTTTCCAAACCAATGATGCGAAGTTCTTAATGCCTCATCTCTGAAAGAAGGAGAACCAAAGACAATAATAAAAGCATTCGTAGACAATAATTGAAAATAATGCATATCCCCCCATCTTTTCTGCAATTTATGATAAAGCTTTAACAAACTAATTTGATCACCCCAAATTTCCCCAGAAATAGCATTCGTATGCAAACAATTCACTTTCTTATCGACATAGGAACCCAGAAGATCAATACAAGGGATAGGAGCCCAAACCTGTGATGAAGAAACCCCCACCAGAATAGGATCAGAAGGTATCTTACTTAACTTTTCCGGACTAGCTTCCTTGAGGTTCACATTTACCTTATTTCCCACTTGCTATGAAGAAACATAAACCCTACCCACAGTCTCCTTATTTGCCAAGCCAACAACCCTATTAAAATTTCGCTGATTGCCCAGATCCAAAGACCATTTCCTTGAAAAGCCTTTGAATTTCTTCTCAGAATTCCCTTGATTTGCACCATTATTAAAACACCTTTGAGTGAATCTCCTTCCATTATTATTCTGCATCCATGCCACACTTCGTTTGTTCCCAAAGAAGCCTTGAAAGTATTTTTAAGCTGGCCGAAAAACCTTGATATTTCTGCTCCGGTTTACTTGTATCGCCATGTCCTTCCATTTGCCGTTCGTGTAGACCCATTGCGGAACATGAGGCGGGTCTTCCCAGCCCACATCCGCCCATGAACCCAAATGTCCTCTATCAGCCATATCCGATCATTGTATTAACAACAATAAACTCTTGATCTTATAGACTGCGACCTCTATTTTCAATGATTGAAACTGTGGTCTTCAAACGCTCTGGACTGCTATGAACAAATAGTAAACTACGATCCTCCTGATGCTATTAAACATAATCTATACCCTCAATACTTTGCTTCCATATTGCAGACCTTTAGGTGTTGTTGATTACCTCCAGGTTGGGGTGGGTTCCAGGTGTCTACATTCGGATCTACACTCAGAATAAGATTGCCACTCAGAACTGCAATGGATGAAGTATTGTAATCGATCTGAACGCCAAGGTTGCCCTTCCAATTCCCACACTCTGTTTATGCGAAAAATTAACTCAGATCTGCAGATTCCAAATATATTATTCCTTCCTGCACTAAAAGTACGTCTTCATAATGATCGAGGTCATTGAGAAAGGCTATTATACGGAGCTTATCTTGTGGAGCTTATCTTTTGTTATCTCAACTGCTAGACCATCGCAAGCTTCGAGTGTTCCCTTGTAATTTTGAGCACTAAAATTTACAGCTAAAACCCTAGTAGCTATTTCCGATGATTTCTCCTTCGACACATCTTCTGGATGTTTCATCTGTGGTGATCAATGTGGCACTAAGGAAGCATGTTGACATATTTAGATACTGATGTATGCAAGAACCTTAACTCCAGCTCAATACATCCTTGCCATACAAGAAGCATCAATGGGTTCAAGCTACGACGATATTGGAATTGGAGTACTCGAAGAGCTTCCCTGTTGTAGAAAAAATGGTGAGCCCTACATCCACATTCTATGTGTGGGAGAATTATATTGGTTGGGCGTTGCAATTATATTATAAAGAAATTTGATTATTAAGAGGGGTTGATTCAATCTGGAGAATGAAATGACTTTTTATTACTTACAAGGCACTGAGCAAGTTTTTAACATTTTTAGAAAGGGTAAAATATAGGTTTCAAAGGTAATTCATCCCTTGTTTGTCTTATGTTGGAATAAATGAGGGCAGTTGGGTCCTTAATACCCATAGAGTATTAAGGAATCACTTGCCCTCATTTTGTAGAGCATCATAGGTGCAAGCAATTTTTGATCCATTGCAAGTATATTGTAGAAATCGTGTCAATGGTTTAGGCGTCACTTTGATCAGTGTTCTACAAAAGAATGTCATTTCAAAATCTGATCAGGCCATTTACAAATGTGGAAAGAAGATCCCCTGGACCTCCGCCTTTCCTCTAAACTATCAACATTTAGAACGTGAGCACTTTTAAATCTTCTTTCTTCCTCTCTCTTGCTCTGATCAAGCCATTTACAAATAAGGAAAGAACATCCTCTGGACCTCCACCTTTCCTCTGAATTATCGACATTTAGAACATGGGCACTTTTAAATCTTTTTCTTCCTCTCTCCTACTCTGATCAGGCCATTTACAAATAAGGAAAGAACATCCTCTGGACCTCCGCCTTTCCTTTGAATTATCGACATTTAGAACATGGGCACTTTTAAATCTTCTTTCTTCCTCTCTCTTGCTTTGATCAGGCCATTTACAAATAAGGAAAGAACATCCTCTGGACCTCCACTTCAGAGAGTTTTTTAGTGGCTAATCTTCACCAATTGGCGAATTCCGTGCAAATAGTGAGGGGCACAATCGTGGTCAAATCACCCAAATTTTGAAGAACAATGCAAATATTTGTAATCTAGTTTCGCCATTGACCACACACCATCGACGTGCATGCCCGTAATATTTGCCTGGAATCACTCAGACGTGGGTATTAGATCCCCTCCTCTATTCGCCAGCAATAGTAAAACGACCATGTACCCAGGGCCTAATTCGCCAATGGTAAATTAAATGTTCATTGCACGTGTTGGCCAAATTAGCCAATATCAATCAAAACATTATAAGCATTCGAGGACCCATCTCGCCCCGCTTAAATTAAATGTTCATTGCATGCCTATGCAATTTGCCAAAAATACAATTAAATTAAATGTTTATTGACAATTGTGACGCCCGAGCCCCACGCAATTCGCCAAAAATGCAATCATGGATTGCTATAAATACATTATTTCTTACACTCTTTCTTGCAATTTGTTCGTGTCTAATTAGTAAATTGGGAGCTCTCGAGTCTTGATTCACATTCCGCAAATTGAGTTGGAAAGTCAAAGTTAATTGTAGGACGGAGGGCCAGAGTTACAATCCTGCAACACAGGCCCAGGCATTCATTCCCGATTCTTGATTCAGAGAATTGAGAAGGCATAAAGGTGAGTAATAATTTCTTCATACTTGATAGTATTAGTTTTAACTTTTAATTCGTAGTGAGAGGTCAAGACTCAAGATGTCACAGTTAGACATGGGTGAGACTCCTCAGGGTGGTGAAGGGATTGGGATATAGAAGCCTCGGACAGTCGGACTGAGTCCATTTGGGATATAGAAGCCTCAGATAGTCGGACTGAGTCATTGAAGTGAATTAGTAGTCAGTTTATAGGTATTTATAATTATACTACAGTTCTTGAGTCATATTACAATTTCAATTTGCAAAATTGCAATACTATAGTTGTCATTGATGATTTTTGATATTGTATTCCTTGAATTTGTAAATCAGAAGTAGAACAGATACTTATTTCATATTTTTAATTGTGAATTTGAATTATTACTAAACAATTGAATTATTAGTAAATTGGTATTTGGTTCCACATTATGTTGAACATGAAATGCAACAATTTGTGTCACAAGATCCATAAAATTATTCATAATGCATAACTGTTACTGCTAGAACCTTTCTACTATTCAACATTAAATGCTTAAAATGATGTTCATGGCGATTAGGATTTTGCGTTTGTTTTTTGTCTTAGTTGGCTAGTAAACTGAAGTTGTCGTGCATTGAAAATCTGAGTTGTCCTCTCTTTATTTGTCCATGTCAACGTCAAGTGTGGTCAAATGGTTGGTCAGACATGTTTAATGTTTCATCTCTAACTCGCAAATAAATTTCATGTTTAACAATTTAAGTGGCGAGTTAGCGAGTGTTGGTTTGGGTTTAAATCGTGAGGTATCTAGTTTTTTGAGTGTTAGCATTTTATGTTAGCGAGGTGGAGATTGTTAATGAAATCGCTTTGGTCACGAGGTCTCAAATTGGTTTTATGCCATGCATTATAGCCACGAGAGTTAGCGAGTAAGTACTAAGTCATTAATGGTCTATGTGCCACTGCTCATGCCTGTTTATGATGGTAATTAACATAAGACATCGATAAACAGTTTTTCAGATTTTATGGTTATCGCTAGCTTGTAGGTCCTTTATCATCAAGTCAGTTTAAGTTGCAAGCTTGCAAGTACTGAGAGATTTTAGTTGTCGCTACCTCGCAAGATGTTTTGCACTTGACCATTTTATGTTGCGAGGTTGCGACTGGGTGTGATTTTATGTTGTCGCACGGTTGCAAGGTGTTCGTGGTTAAGTCATTTTAATTTGCAACTCTGTTTTGAAGTTGTTTAGCATTTTAAGTTGCAATTTGGCGACAGGTAAGTTTTGGTCTGATTTTTTGGTCATCGCATGCTCGTGGTTTTGTAAGTCTTAAGTCAAAAAGTGTTGCGAGCATGCGATGGCAGTTAAGTGCCTTGTTGTCGCGGGATCACAAGGGTTTAAGTCAAGTTTTGAGTTGTGAGCTTGCGATGAAATAAGTTATTTTGTTAGATTTGTAGTGGTCGCCAACTCGCAGGTAAAGAAAGAATATTACAAATGTTGTTACGAGGTAGCGACTGAAGGGCTTGATGAAGATTAACGACTATCACTCACTCACGATATTCTTTGAGGATTCGTAAAAGGGGTTGTGAGCTTGCGATTAAGAGGATTTGGTAGCATTGTCGCTAACTCGCCGGTTCCTTTCCTAATTTTTATAACTGGTTGAGAGTGTGAGATTAAAGATGGGGACTGACACGTGGACTTGTTTGTCGAGTTCTGTAAAATTTTGTGGTTAGGTTTAATGGTTATCGCCAGCTCGCGAAGTTAAATGTCTAAAGACCTGATCAAGCCGCGAGCTTGCGAGTGAAGTGCTAGCGGTTAAGAGATAAACAATTTTATGTTGGCGAGTATGCAACAAGGGTTAAAGTTACCACTATCTCTAAGTTGTAGTGGTGACGAGGACTTAACATTTTGTGGTCGAGAATTGGCGAGTGCCAGTTCAATTTCCCTCAGTCACTAGATCTTGAGGTTATGAAGGCTTAGCATTTTCACCTTGCGAGTTGGAGATAGAGTCGTAAGGGCTTGTCGCCAGGTCGAGAGATTTTCTAATGGATAGTCTTCCAGGCAGAGAGTTGACAACTGTGTGCCACATGTTTTACTTACTTAAAGTTAATATCTTGAAATCGCCAACATTTTTTTTTTATGGTTTGAAAATAGCTTGAAATCGCCAATATTTTATTTTTTATGGTTTGAAAATAGGTTGAAATTGCCAATATTTTTTTTAATGGTTTGAAAATAGGTTGAAATCGTCAACGCAAATATTTTTCTGGTTTTAAAAACATTACAATTCGCCCATGCAATTATTTTTTGGGTTTTAAAAATAGTACAATTCGCCAGGATTTTTCACAAAATTTGCGCGATCACGGCTAATTCGCCAATGGAGATTATTATTTTTCTCCGTAAACTGCAAAAATTCGGTAGTAAAATTAAAATTTTCTTCGAAATTATACACCTTTCGCCAGGTTTTTACACCTTGTTCAAGGGAGGGGTTTCTTAAAGGTTTCCTTGCTTCGTTTTTCCTCTAAATTATCGATATTTAGAACGTGGGCACTTTTAAATCTTCTTTCTTCCTCTCTTGCTTAAGGTGTGTTGCATTTTTCCCAAGATGGACAACATACAAACAATGTCAACATCTGAGAAAGTTCGTTAAATCACGAACTCATCGATATGATATTCCTTAGCTATTTTAATTTTCTTAAGCTTTTGTTTTTTGGAATTTATGAACATTGAAACTTCAACGTTGTCTCCTCCATTCATATGAATTCACAAACTTTGATTTCTTGGGAATTTGGGGAATTGGGGAAATCTAAAATATTCTACAAAATGTTAGAATTTTGGGGAACGCATGCATGCGAGAAATTGCTTAAGTTTGAAACTAAAACAAACATAAAATAGTAAAAGGAACATCAAACGATTTCAAGTTGAAGATTTTGTAAGTTTTTCTTTCTCTCTTTTTTTTACACTTCGGGGATCCAATTTTGACATGTTAGTTTAGTTATGAATAGTGGGCTAAATGAGGCATGAAACCATAAAATAATAGTGACATCTTAGGATGGTTTTCTGATAATCATAAATCTATTGGTTGCATTAGTCTATTGAGCATGGAGTCATCGTAAGTTTAACAAACTAGGGGAGGAAATTCTAAGCATAAGTTAATGAAAGTGACATGTCTAGACTTCACTTGAACAAAACACGTGAAATAATGGAAACAAGAAGTCTTAGCTTAGAAATGTAAACTAAGAATTTAATCAATCATTATTTCCACTTTTCGTTCAAGGAAGATAATCAACGAGATCTAACTAAGTGGATGTTGGATGTTGTATCTGATTATTTCCTCTTTTGTTTTATTTATTTGTTGATTGGATATGAGGATGCAAGAATTAGGTAAAATGCTAGGAAGTTTACAAAATTCAACATAAACAGATCATAAAACAAGCATAGAAGTGTATATCTAGAAATGAGATATAGAGAGGAATCTATCATTGAAATCTTAGCTTGAAAATGTTGATAATGTATGCTAGGCACCCTAGACTTGGAGGTGCTTTCATAAACTAAAACTTCAAATTTCGAATTGGGATGCTCTGTAGATCACTCTAAAAATTCAACCAAAAATTATTTGTCACTGTATGTGCGAATTGGCATAGACTAGTTGCTTTTGTTTGTTTAAAATTTGGAACTGCATGTCTCAGTCTACTCTTTGCAACTACACAACTTTTGATTGTTAGATCTATAACCTACACACACAAAAAAAATGAAAATTGTTGTGTTGTATAGGGGCTTGGCTAAGTCAAACCCTAAGTAGGAATTAACCTTCACTACAACAATAATTTTTAAAAGAGATCTCACCCCGCTTAGGGAAGAGGTTAAAAATATTAAGGAAATGTTGTTTTGAAATGATATCACTTTAGGCTTGATGATGACGGTGATGCAATGCTCTTTGGATAATTCTTTCAAGGGTTGATGCAATAACTTGGAATGACAAGACATAAAAAGGATCAATCATGAAAAGACATTTGTATGTAGGTGAAGTTCTAGGTTGCTTCTCCATAATACTTAGATCTTAAGTCACTTGTCAAAGATTTGGAATTCATGAACTTGCTAGATGATAAAATGACATAGATATGATGCATTTATATAAGTATCTCAAGGTATTTCCTATATTAGACCAACTTTCAATAGTCATATAAAAATACTGGAATTAGATAACATATGGCACAAATCAACACTCACACATGTTTGATTTTGGCCCTTTTTTGAGGGACTATGGTGCTAGGTGTCCTATTCCACCCAAAACAAGAGTAGAAAAGGATAGAACTGTTAGAATAGAAGGTCCTAGGACATAGGATTTGTTCATCTCATGAGCATATGAGGATAATTTGGTTGTGATAAGGCTAGTAATAAGCTTGAACTGAGCTATGAGAGGGCACACTAATAAAGGGCCCAAAAAGGATTGTGAGATTGTAAAGGGGTTACAATTTACTATACTATACTTAGACCCCACTTTAGTGAAGTGTGAACTTATACTCATGATAAAGTATAGAGAGATAGAGAGAAATAGAGATATGATGTCACGAAGTTTAGAGAACAAGCCCCAATATTCCAAAATTATTGTTGACCTTATAAATTCAGTGACTCCCATCCCATGAAAATAAGGAATTTCATTGGGGATAGTGGTTGTCTCCTCACTTTCTTACCACAATGGAGAGAAAATCATACTAACAAAGAAGGAAACAAGCTAGTGGATGCCTTAGCTGATACAAGTCTAAATTTTTATGAATAAAAATACTGGGTGAATGATGAGAATATTCTCCTCTTAATCAAGAATATCTTGGTCGAAAATAGACAAGTGCTATATATTAATTATGCAAGGAATTAATTTTTTAAATATTCAGAAAGTTGTTTGTGTTATTTGGGTAATAATGATGTATAGTGGGTTGTTTAATTATAATAAAGATACGATCATTTAGTTGAGTAGGATACAAAGAGTGGAAAATGAAAGGATGCATATGAGAAGCGAAGAAGGAACGAATAATATTAAATGGGAAGGTAATGTTGATTGTCTTCTTGATAATTCGATTAAATTAATCATCAAACCTGACGTAAGTACAAATTCACTTTTGATATGACAATTCCCAATCGACAAAACATTTATGGAAATGAAAAAATATATAAGGATAAAGATAGATTAGATTTTCATCTTTCTCATTTGTCAAGAAAAGAGATATCATAATGATGAATTATTTATTAAATATTAAAGTCCTAGAAAACATTTCTAAAAGAAATTTCTATTGTCTTTCTCCTCTAGAACCCTGTTCTATTCTGTTATCTATGTCTGCAAACAATAAGAGAGTTGCCATGGGGGACAATAATTGCAAGTAGAGCCTAATTTATTTGTTTCTGTCAAGAAGAACACAGGTCTGGTATATTTTAACGAGGCAAGGGATTACTCATTACTTTAGGGTGATCAAATGAAAGGATGAGGAGTTATCATCCCAATTTATGAATAGTTGAAATGATGGTAGAGTTAAAGTTGGAAGTATAAAAATTGAGGTTTTTGAGGAGATCATTGCATATATTACTAGTTTAAGTTGACGAGGTGAAAAGATTCCCCATCTCAATCCAAAGCAATAAGGTTACTTTTGTTGAAGAGGGACATGTTTCAGACATTAGCAATCCAAATCTCAACATGTCTATCACCTTAGATCCACCTTATACTCCTAGAGATTATCTTAACCATCTTGTTTTGAGGCAAAATGATGTTATGTATGTCTGTAATGATATATCACCTAACATTGCGTTGAAAAGGAGTGAAAATTTAGGTAATGAAAACACTTCTTCCCAACCCAACAAGTTAAAGAAAAAGGAATCTCTTAGTTCTGAAGTGGAAATCAATGATGCTAATTTTGTTTTATATCCTCCTACAAGGATCCATCCTTCATTTATTAATCCTTTTGGTGTTCCAAAGTATACTTACACTAGAAATTTCAATGAGGTCTATGATGAAAGTCTTTCAACATCACATTCAAAACAAAATTATTATAAACATGGCTTTGACATGATTTCTAAAGAAGGATATAATGAAAATGGTCTTGGACATATGGAACAAGGAATCAAGGTCCTGATACAACCCTCATCCCAATACACTAGAAAATGTATATGATTTCATACTACTTCCTTAGAAATTCCTTCATCAGAGCCGAACCTTCCCATTTGACAAAGAAATTCTACTCTAGCAGAAAGAATCTTTTGTAGACATAAATATGATAGGAAGATTACTTTTATTTTATAAGATATATAGGTCTAACTCTAAACCAATTGATGGTAAGACTTTGTCTCATTCATCATGTTTGTACTCAGTCTCTTTCTCCTTGTAGAGCATTTAAAGAAATTAGAATTATATGATAAAGCTCTCATCCATATAACATCTAATGTTGATCCAATTTTTTAAACCCAATTTTTCATATAATACCTTAGCACTCCTTAGCTTAATTATGTTGCTCCTCACTATGTGACACTAATAGCTTACCTTTTGGGAGATTATTTTTATTCATGGTGGTACAATTTAATGTGCAATCATGCTTTACTAGAAACACAATAGATTAATTATTCTTGTTTATACACTGGGGGACAAGTATTGTTTTCAATTAATTCCTTCCTTTCTAAGGATCCAATTTCCCTTTGTAGAGTTGTACATTTTACGAGGATATCCTTTCTTTCATAGATTTTTTTATCCTTCATGAGGATTTTATCTTTGCTTGGAGATGTGTATTCTTGTTCAAGATCTCTTCCTTGATTAAAAGCTTATGTCTTTATACATGATCTCTCCTTAGTGTTGAAAGCGTGCAATCCATATAAAATAAGGAAAGTGTGTATCCTTGACCTCCTTCCCCTTTCCTAGTGTTGAGGATGTCATATTTATTTAAGATCACCTCTTTTTTCGAAGGTATCTATATCTTTAGGCTAACATCACTTTGTCTCTGTTTGGCAATCATGTATCCTTCATAAGTCTTTAATTTAAAAAATGGAGCAAGGTAGGATTAGGACCAAGATCCACTTTCACACAAACATTGGAATTGGAAGCCACAAAGATGTGATTCAATTTTCTTTACCTCTTGTCAAAGAGAGTCAAATAGCATGGTAGGGCTTCTATTCCTTTCCTACTTTGGAAAGTATCGATTTGAGATCATTCCAAATTAAGATCTAGGTACAATGTAAATGTAAACTAAAGATGCTATAACTGACTGCTATGTAAACATAAAATTAGTAGTAGGAATAGGAATGAATTTTTTTTACAAAGGTGCAGTTATGGATACAATTTGGGGTTGAATTTAGTAGACTGGTGGGCCTAGAGTGTTCTGATCCTTTGACCTATTCACACAAAGTTAACTGGAGCTTCTTGAGACAATGCACTTTTCCATGTTCAAATTTGGTACAAAGTTTATAGGACCAGGATGCTCAGAGTGCCTTGGTCATGGACCAGGTCACCCATAACGCCTTGGTACTAACTTTTCTAGCTCTACTTCTAGATGTGGATATGTTCCAGTTTGCTTATTATCCTGGGTTCTTCTCCCTATCTCCAACGGAAACTTGTAACAACATTTGCAAAATATAAAGAGGGTAAGGTGGTGAGTATATAGAGTTTTTCCTTGGTCAACTCCTTGTTTTGGTGATTCCTACCTCCACAATAGCTAGTTTTGAAATTGGAATAATGTGTATTCTCTTGAACCTTAAGTGTGTCTAAGATTTCTATGAGCTAAAATGCATAAATGTAAATAGAGTCTACTAAAATGTGTTAGAGAAAAATCTTAAATGATGCGATTTCAATGTAACAACATATGAATCACATTTAATTTGAATGATAAAATGTAATATTTGAAGCTTAACTCTAGAAATATGAGAAAAACATGAAATCATACCCAATCCTTGGGAAGAGGTACAAGCCAATCATTAGTCATAATTCCCTATTATCCTCCAATATCTCTTGAAGCTTCCATGGTTGATGAATGTTAATGAAGATTTGATGAAGATTTGGTGATGAATAAGTTATAGATCTAGAATTATCCTAAAAGCAATACCATCACTTCATAAGGATATCTCTAATTTCACATCAATATTGTATATGCTTTTTAGATATCACAAATGAGGAAAAAAATTCCCTTATATATGAGATTCTAGGTTTTATTTGATGAATAGCCAACTTAGACTTGTTATTTTGCACATGATCTAGATTTGAATAGGATAGGACCATCTTATTATCCTTAGAAAATTTGACTAAAAGTGGGGGACCACGATGCATTTATCGACGAGGTCTTGACAATTTCAGCGTATTTTTTTAGGAATGCAAGACAATAGGGATCTAATGTCAAAATTAATTTTGTGCGATAATATATAATGTTTAGGTAAGGGAAATGTGTCTTGAGATTTTAAATAGGGCAGGATCTTTGATAAATTAGGATGATAAGGGCACACCTAAAATTAAGGGCCCAAATGAAAGTATGATGTAAAGGAGGATGGTAAATGTTTGATTCATATTATTCCGAAGAAGCAAGGACATTTATACAACAAGCAATGTAGTTATTTCAACTACATAAACTGCATAAATAGAACTCTCTACATAATCACATATAATAGAATGTAATATGCCAATATTCCCCCCTTATTACATTGTTCTTACAACGGTACCATCCAAACATCAAATTTCACGCTAGCCAAGGGACCCCTCTAAGGCTTACACAACAAAATTTGTTGACTACATAAAATAAATTCATATATATGAGAGGATGTTTTCTTGAAGAACCAAATCCTGAATCAAGTGGAACTCCCCCAAGTTTCCTTGTTACCCTTGTAAAGGTGTAGCTCCAAGTTGAATCCTTGGGCTCTTAGTCTCGAAATCTCTAATCATATAGACTGAATTATTCTAGATAAAAATCCTCCAAATTGTCTATTAACCCTCAAAAGAGTGATAATTCTTGATCACAATCTCGTGAACTCTCTAGGAAACCATCCATACTTATTTCTTCATCAAACCCCAAAATTGTCTCCAAAAATTAAAACTTCCATCAACATCTACAAGAAAAAATGGAAATCAAACCCAAAAATTCTTTTCATGCAAAGCATCATCTTAAAGTTAGAAACTAACTTGAGATGATGGAAATTCCTCCATTCTCCAATGATGCTAGCCTCCAAGTTGATCCTATTACACTTTACCCATTTCAAGGTATAGAAGGCATGCCCCAAGTATAAAAAGAATCATGAATGCTACACAAGCCATAATACTAGGCTTTGTCCAAATTGTGGTTAGGTAATATTTGGAGCAATTGGGACTCTCAATAGAAGCAAGTTTATTCACAAAAACAGTCTCCCATAAAGGGATGCCTTCTGAATAGCCAAAAATTAGATTAAATATAGTCATAGTAGCACTACGTGAATGGCCCTTGTAATTGAGGGTAATTTGATGTCTTTATTTTGGCTTTTGGCATTCAATAGAAGCAACTGATTAAGGATAGATATATCATTTTCCAATAAAATTACAAATTCGTTCAACACTGTAGCCTTTGTTTATCACAAAGTGAACTTAAGCAACCATATTACATCTCTCCTTTAAATGTTTATAACTTTAAAACATTAAGAATCTAAAGTAGATTTACTCACAGTGATTTTATCCCTAATTCTCTTCAATGGGCTTTGACCTATGCCAGTGAGTACTTCCTCATTTGTAAATCATGTTTCTTCCCATGCATGACATGTGCAATCAAACTTTAGTTCAATGCATAGATCAAAAGGAAAAAAAAAATAGAAAACCAAAATGCAATGGTCTGTCTCTATCTAACAAAAATACACCCATAGGTACAAAATCTTGCACTACCCTCGCTCCCTCTTTGCATCACAAAATGGATACATTGATTATGAAAAGGGAAATGTTCTATGGGGAAGAAAACATATATGTTGTTACGGATGAAGAATATATGTTCTACCCTCCTTTGTGCCAATAGCACATCTTTATGCACTTGCAAAATGTACAAAATGATCTGCCAACTATCACAGGCTACACCACACTTTTTGTTCCTCATTATGAAAAGTGTATATCCCTTAATACAAATTACTTTATTTAATGAAACTACAAAATTGTATAAAATAAATTCAAATCCTTATGATCTCCAAGAAATATGACTATATCAAAGTATTAATTCTACACTCTAGACTCGTAGAAAATGATAGAGCATTACCATCTATTGCATTGTTTGGGAGAATGAAAAAAACAAAACTAATAGTGGGGATGTTCTCAAGCTATGGTGGTGGTGCCTTATATTCATCTCCACGCACAACAAGTTCCTCTAGTAGTTATGGCAAGAATGAAATTTTAAATTTTACATTGATAGTGAGCACCATCAAGAATGGATCATCCATGAAGACCCCTTCAAAAGATGTCTGGCCATGCTTTTTGCACACACTCTAATCTTCATGACATCCTTTTTTGTTTATCAAACTTACTATAGTAGGTGATAATGTTTATAACTATTTGATACCATATGAAGGAGGATGGTAAATGTTGATTCATCTTATTCAAAAGATGCAAGAACATTTAAACAATGAGGAATTTAGTTACACCAACTACATAAATTGCATAAACACAACTATCTACATAATCACCTATAATAAAATGTAATACGTCCCAACATGATGAGGTTAGAATCAAGAAAGGAGTTGAATTTTGAATTAATTATTAATTAAGTGCACATGAGAGTCATATAATGTATAGTATATTGAGATATACTAAAACAGGTGCTAACATAGCATGAAATTGGTCACCCTAATTAAAGGTGTACAATTTATGACCCTATAATAAGGATACCTTTATACTTGTTGTAAGATATCTCTTTTACAACTATCTCTTCCTCACTTGAAGATTTTATTTTCATAATCATCTTCTTCTTAGCTTAACGCACATGCATTTTTGTTAAGGATATCTCCTTGGCATTGAAGGTATTTAATCCTTAATATGGATCTCTATCCTCCCTAATATATCGTCATGACAATATGTTGATATCTTAAGGGGGGCATAGAGTGCCTCCTCATTGTTATGTTTGGTGCATACTATAGTGTCAGAGTGTCCTCCCAAGATCATGACTACAAGATACTTCCACAAGAAGAGACAAAGATATATTTCACTAGGAAATGAATTGCATTGAGATGAGATATCTACAAATGTACATATGTTTTTCTTATAAAGGCATGAGCAAGAAAGAGAGCACCAACAAGGTGCGAGGGTAGGCACATCTACCTGATGCAACTTACTAAATGCAGGTAATAAATTAATAATAAATTCTACCTACTCACCTATAAATGCATGATAATACTATGTGCCTAAGTTGGACTTAAGCATAGGGAAACCTTATTACTCTAACACCCCCCCTTAAGTGCAATTTAGGGAGAAAAAATTCAATATGAAATGATAATGATGGGTCCCGACAACAAGGCCATGTTAGGTACCCATGTATAAGTAATCATGCAACTAATCTCTTACAAATAGAAAATTGAGCAGTTGATAAGGGATCTATTATTTATCTTCCTAAAGACTAGTTTGCAGAGTTGATATCAATTCAGCATTAAAAATTCTTGGAATTTTCAAAAGTCGCTTCACTCTATTGTTCCTGATTGTGGTGACATTATCCTCTTTCCATATCTCAGCGATATTCATACCTGCAGTGATTGGAGGAGCGATTTATTTCAATTTTTCCTGCCAGCGATATTCACTTTTTGCGATATATTTTTTAGTCAACACATTGATTGGAGGTGCAAGTTTTTATTAGTGGACAGTGATAAATGTTATTAAGCCCGAGTAGTGTTTGCAGTAATCATTATTGTGGAGTGTTATTCTTCCTCCAACATATTGTTGCAACGCATAACTGACATCAATTTAAGGAGCTACGATTTAAAGAGAGGCTTTTTTCTATTTTTGGAGTGAGATATATCTTCAAAAGGTGTGAATATTTTGAGGAGAATATTTTGGTGACCAACTTATTCTTCTAACGACTTGTAATGCTAGTCAATTGTCATTGAACACCTCCCACTAGCCATACTCATCCATTTAGGTGCCTTGCTCCAGCTTCATAAGTTTTTCAATTTGTCATAGTTGCAATTATTGTTTACTTGATAAATTTGACATTTGGGAATTGTAAAACTATGTTTTGCAGGGGTGGTGTCTATTGTAGTTTTTGCTTTTGTGTTCTTGTAATAATCTCACACCTGAGAATAACATTTCTCACTCCACACAATTATCACACATGGAAACTCTTGTTGAATCATGAGGTCTTTGGCAACTCTTGGACAAAGACCAACCTAAATTCACTAGGGCCTTTGAGCAATTTTTTCATAGAAACAAGTTAGTTGAAGCAAGAGGACTCATCCGACTTCACGTGTTTGATAATTTTTTGTTTCATATTGCCAAGTATCAAACACCAAAAGAGGTATGGGATAAGCTTGGAGAGTTATATGGAAAGGTCAACCAATTTAGGATCTTGCAACTGCAAGTCGATCTCACCTCACTCACTCCAAATGTATTTCTCCCAATTCAAGATTTTCTCACTTAGTTTGAGTTGATATTATCATAATTGAAAGGGTGTGGACATGGAAAATATAGTAAGCAGTGTATTTTCTTGATCTTGTCTAAGCTTCAAGGTCCATTTTGAGTGTTTGCTTCTACCTTCTACTCTACTATGGACGCTATGGGGGAAGATCATAAGATGCCCTTTTTTAGGAGTTCTATGATTGGTTGATTAGGGAGTAGGCCAAATTGTTTCAGATGGATGCTCTTCCTAAGAGTCATTCTTTAGTGGCTCAATCCTACAAGGGCAAGGGGAAGAACATGAAAAAATATTGATATCTTCCAATATAAGGAAAAGTTGCGATGAGTGGGAAAGAGCGAGCAGGAGGGGGAGCTAGGGTTTTGCTGGATGAAGAGTTTGACAATAGCGATTAGGACGGCGAGGCAGATGGAGTGGGTGGGTTTTTTTCCTATCTAGACTGGGTTTGTCGTGCTTCTTTTGGCACTTTCCCCTGCGTTTTGGTGTGTTCCAAGGCTGGAAGAGATATTTTGCAAACATTTTTTGGCGGTTGTTGGGTGTTCAAGGGTTCTTTTGGAACTTGCCTCAGGGAAGTTGATGTCTTTTCATCGCCCCTCCATGTTGTTTCTTTAGATGGCGGTGGTCTAGCCTTGGGGTTTTGATGTGGTGTGTTGGTTGTTTCGTGCTGCCTTTACCCGCTCTTATGTGCTCTAGGGGATCCCTTGGTCCCCTCTGGTTTCTCTGGCTTCTGGAAGCAGATCTCTGCTAGGTCACGAAAGTGTGTGGTTGTTCTAAAGGGGTTTTCGTGTCTTGGGGGTGAGCAGACCCTCTGGTATCTTCCTATTTTCTTTTGGGTTAGGGTTTCTACTGCTCCTTCCCATCGTTTTTTTGGTTCCCTCCTTGTTATGGTGTTCTCTATTGTGGCAAGGGAAATGTTGTTTTTTTTTTTTGTGGAGCATGGGTTGTTTGGGCACTTTGTCTGCTCTCCTTTCTATCCTATCGAGGTGGCCCTTTCTCCTATCGAGGTGGAGACCAAGTGTGAGGGAGTGTTCTAGATACTGTTGTTCGCAACCTCAAAAGGTTTAACTGGTTTATCAGTATGTTTCTTTCTTTGTCTTATTGAGGTGAACCTATCTCCTATTGAGGTGGAGATTTGGGGTGAGGATGCATGTTAGTTGCATTTTCTTGTTTAGTTGGTTTTGTGGGTTGAGGGAGCCTGCAAAAACCCTCTTGGCTTCTTGTGGGTTGAGGGAGCCCGTAAAACTCCTCCTATTTTCTTTTGCAGTTGGTTTCAGGATGGCAAGCTGGATGCTAGCAATTTTAAAGGGCCCGGACTACCTAGTTTTGGTTTTTGGTTAAGGGTTAGTTATGCGGTTGGTAGGCTGAATATTTTGTTTCAAGTTGAGGGAGCTTGGGAAAACCCTTGTTTGTTGGTTTTGGGAGCTAGTTTAAAACCCATTATGAAGGTTAGGGGAGCCTTTCAAAACCCCATTAGTCCAGATTGTGAGTATATCTTGATCTATTGTAATTTGGTGTTATTGAAGGTTCAATGGGTGCCTGGATACACACATTATGTGGGTTAAGGGAGCCTTGTAAAACCCTTATTTATGTGTTAGGGATGTTTCTATGTCCAGTTTGTGGTTTGGCTGTTGGTTTGTTGATGTTCTTTTCTTTTAGCAACATTGTATTGTGGGTTCTAGATCCTAGTAAAATCTAAGGGTTTCAAGTCCCTTCAAAACCTATGGGGTTTCAAGTCTTCTCAAAAGCCGTTGTACGGGGTTTTTGGTCCCCTCAAAACCTGTTTACCCTTAATAAAAAACATGAACAATCCCAAGACAAAATCCAGTGACACTTCATCTCCCTATTTCAAAGACAAGAATTCTAAGAAGGAGAGAGTCAAATGTTCTCTTTGTAATAAATTTGGATATAATGATGAGAATTGCAATAAGAAAGACAAATCCTCATGTGGTTTTTGCAAGAAAGTTGGACATGATGAACAATATTGCTTGAAGAAGGAAAATTATGAATTGCAATAGTTACTCAAGCTTCATAACATTTCTATTCCTTCTTCATCCAGTTCATCTTCTACAAAACAAGAGGACAAATCTCCAGATCTCAAAGGTAAGGGTTGTGCCTTGATTACCACCCATGTACCTAGGAACATTGGTTGAATTCTTGATTCAAGCACATCAGAACATATTTCAAATTCAACCGAGAACATGGTTCCAAATTATTTATGTCCTCCACCATATCCTATGCTCTTGACTGCAAGTAATCAGCATGTGCCAATTTCTTTTGAAGGTGATGTTGAGTTGGGTGCTATAGTTTTTCCTAATGTGTTTCATGTTTCTGTGATAACACATAATCTACTTTCAGTTTACCAGCTTACATAGGATGGTAACATAGTTGAGTTCATTACAGATCTAGCTTACATTTATGATCTGATTGGTGCTCTTATTGCAGTGGTTATGGTCAACCATCTACACAAGGTGCATACCTTTGAATTTGTGGAGGATGATGATGAATTATATTTATTTGACTCCTCCATTTAGTATGGGGAGTAATGGAGTTCCTTTTAATGGATTTGTTGATCTTCTCATGTCTCCTCCATTCCCTACTATATTAGAGTGGATAGTTGACATGGATTCCAGGACTTCAACGCAACAAGAACTATTTGGGTTTTTTATGTTCGGAGTTTCAATATGGTTTCATTCTAGGCCTTGTAGATTTGGCCTCTCATTCCTCTACTTCAGATTTGAAGGAAATGGTTGAGCAAGCTTCCCTTCTCTTTGCAGATTTTTTCGAGGATGATCTTGAGTCTCCTTCATGTCTTGTTTCCACCTTGATTGAGGATATTCCCAGTCTTGTTGGGAAATTTGTGGAGGAATTTGACTCTACTTTTGATCTTTCATTAGTGAGACTTCTTCCTTCTCCTTGCATTATGGATATGGAGTTTCTTCTAAATGCACCATTAGACACTTTATATTCCCAAGGGGAGGATATGTTGTTTGTCATGCCATTGGATTCTTTTTTGGCCTTAAATACACTTTAGTAGTTATGATACTTCATTCAGGGGGGAAATGTTGTATCTATTTTTCCATTCATTGGAGGGTTGATTGTATTGTATTCTAAGGGGGTATTGATATGAGATCTCCATACATCACATGATCTATCACTTGTGTATATCTTGCATATCTCTTTTTTGGAGAGGATTTTTGTCCCATGAGGTTTTCTCCTTTTCTCTATTTGTGAGAGATTAGTTGCATGATTAGTTGTGCATGGGTACCTAACATGGCCTAGTTGTCAAGAGCCATATATTGCATCTTCATAATTAGTCTTGCATCATATGCACAATAATTTTGCTCCCCAAGTTGCACTTAAGGTGGGGTGTTGGAGTAAATTAGATTTATTCTATTTAGTCTAATTAAGTTTACTTAAGATAGCTTTATTTGTCACATGACACAATCATTTTATATAACTCATGTTAGTTATCTTAGTTGTCATTCTAGATAGAGATGAGTTAGTTATATACATTTAATTTTGTTATAGGGTAGTTGTACTTACTCCTACCTATTGCCTCGTCTAATTGAGTCACATGGTATTACCTGTGCTATCAATTGTCTAGCCTCTTGCCTATATAAGCAAGCTTATTTGTACATTGTAACATATCAATTCATAGAAATTCATTGCAGATTAGTCTCAAGATTTTCTCTTTGATCTCCATTGTTCTTCATTGCTCAAGTTGCAAGATTCTCTTGTGTGGCTAGAGAGTTTCTTGGTTGATCCATTGAACCTGTCCAAGAAAGAGATATGTAAATACATACAAGAGAAGGGCAAGAGATGTATGAAGGTCTCACATCAATATCCCCCAAGAACTACATCCATCACAAAAATACATTGAATATTCCCCCATAGGAAGGAAAATGAGAGACTATGTAGGCCCCCCATAATGAATAATGACTTGCAAAATAGGTAAGTTATTGGAGGCAAAACATAGTCCAATGCCTACAAAAAACATTTCTCCCCTTCGAAAGAAACAAAACAATGTATAGATGCATGCATGCTCTCATTCAGGATAGGAATTGGTAGGAAGCGAAATCCAAATGTATGATGATGTCTCTGAAAATTTATCATGTATCTCCTTATCCATAAAAGATGATGATGTCACACTCAAATTAGGTACATGCCCAAACAAAGAAGAAAGTGACAAACTAGAACTTTGCAGAAATTGATATGGAGCCAAATCCAAAGATGAAGATGATGTGACAACATGAATGCAATAAATATTATCAAAGAGGAAGGAAATCCCCTTGTGTGTCTCCTCCAAATCAGAAATGTGAGATTCCACAAATGATGAACCAATATTTGGCAAATAGGAATCTTAGTCAAGAAGACAAATAGATACCTCATGCAATGAATCACTGACAATGTGTTCTTCAACCAAGTCCAAAAGACAATGAAGTTCCTATTGCTCAAGAATGATGAAAGTCTCAAGTGAAGGCAACTTAACTACCTCTGACAAAGAATCAAGAACCTCAGAAGCAACCTCATCCTCATCGAAAGTCTCAAACTGCTCCAAAGTAGCAAATTCTATAATAGTATCATAATCATAGGATATATTTTTTGAAGGATGAAGAGGCACATTGCAATATTTGGGAATGGCTGAGAATCACAATCTCCATATAACTCCCAAATATGTTTCCAAATAACATGAGGATGCTTAAAAGCTAAAATAGACTCCAAGATATCATCAGGGACATGCATAGAAATGACTCCTAAGACATGATCTCTCTTACATCTTCAAACAAATAATTTAGTCGGTGTGGTGTGCTAGGTAGAGGGACTAGATCATACAAATAAATCAATAAATGAAACCATCACATGGTAATGAATACTTCCAAAAATATAGTGAAACATAGTAATCAAAGCAAAAAACCAAGTATGAACCTGATTTATTGATATGCTTATTGGTCGTGGAGTATGCTTGCTAGTGGTGGGGTCTGAATAGGGCGACGTGGAGCTTGATAAATTAAATGTGTTGGGTTCTTACACCATGTTAGCTCCAAATATGGATATGTGCCACCAATCATCAAACTCAACAATGTTAGCAATACTGTTTACCAATAGTCTCCCAACTAAAAAATATCACATGACCAAGCTACGTGCCTAGAAAATCCACACAAGGTCACCTCAGACCAAAAGAAAATGGCCTGCGGTGATGCCGACGAACATAATGAATGCACCGACACAGATTCAGAGAAAATGAACTACGTTAAATGGAAATAGAAGTATTGATTTACAATAATGAATCTAACGAAAGATAGAATCACCTTTAAACTAGGTTTCTGCCAACATATGACACTGATGGAGGGATCGGTGCAAACAAAATACGATGGTGAATAAGAGTTAATGCCACAGAATCGTATCAAATGAACACGCCACCAAACACATAGCAATCGGGCAAAAATTCAAATGAACTTCACAAAAAGAAAACGTCGAATAATAAAGGATCAACGAAATAAATCACCCAACCAATATCAGGCCTGGCAATAAAACCTCCGATCTGATGAATCAAGCCTCCAATCATGCAAAAAATGATCTACAGTAAATTGATTGATCAAACCAATGGCATCTATTTACTGTAGATCATTTTACTCTAACATATAGCACCTAGTTTGTAGTCGCTTTTTAGTTCCTGCCTTTCAAGGAACTATTCGAGAGGCTTAGCATTAACTTCCAAATAGTTTTTTTCTCTTGCAATCAATCATATTTCATACAAAAAATTTCATAAAATGCAGTCTTCTCATTTTGTAATGTTTAAATTGTTGAAAGTAATCAATTTTTAATCAAAATATATTAACAAAAGAATTTTATGTCTTCTTATTGGCTGAAACTATTTGAGCGATATGACTGTCTTCACGTGAAATGAGAGTTATGTTAAATACTTGAAGCTGCTTATTCGCTAGTTTTTCGATGACTGCAAGATTGCAGAGGGGAGTAGGTTGACAAGAACAGTTGGCTGGCAGGGAAGAGAAGGTGTGAAAACCATGAGCTGACTGCAAAGGTTTCAAGGACAAATGATATTTGTTCAGTTTTTTGTCTATGCAGGAGTGCAATGCTTTCAAGACCAAAGGAAGCAATTTCAAAGCAACGGAGGGCACAATCAACGATAGTTGGCCAAGAAAATAGGAGTATCGGACAGTTTGCAATTAGGTTTTAATATTTGTTGCATGGAGTAAGATTTAGAAAAGGGAGGACATTAGATCAACCTTCAAATCCTATGCCAATATTGTTAGGAAACTCACAGATACTGAGAGGGGGGGTGAATCAGTATCTAACCAGTAATTAGAATTTCTCAACTTAAAACATGCAGAACATATTGTAATAGTGTACTGGTATGCAAGAAATAATGCAATAAATAGAAATGAAAGAAACCACATGAAAATCACACAATAACACAATGATTTAATGAGGAAATCCGGTGTGGAAAAAACCTCGGTGGGATTTGTGACCCACAATATTCACTTATTGGCCAATAAGAGAATATTACTTACAATAGGAGCCTGCACATGCAGGAAGGCCAAGTGCCTAGAGCTCACTACTCAAATGGGAAGTCTCACTGACTTACAATGTGGATTATACAAATCCAATAACTTGTACTGCTTTACAATAGCATCTTCAATGCCAGATTCAGTACTGGTTTCTGCTCTATTCTTTACATATATTCCTTAGCCTATATTTCGCATAATAGGTCTGCCTAATCTTTTTCTTCGCTTACTTCACTTCCTTGCTTGCTTACAAAATATCTACAATGATCTCTTTTATATATAAGAGTTATTTTACAAAGATATCAAGTTGGCTTACAAAGTTTTTCAAATAATAAACATAATATAATATATCAGAAATCCTGTCGGCCTCTGTGCTGGTATGCTTCCTTTCTCTGTGTCGGTGCTGGTGTTCTGAGTGCCGGTGTAGAATGTGTTCTGCTGATGCCGGTGAACTATCTTGCCAGTGTAATGCCTTGCCGGTGCCATAGGATTGTATTTTCTCAATGTTTTCTGTGCCATATTATTATTTTGTATTTTTACATTAATAAATATGAAATTAAAAAAAAATGTTGTCTATAAGGAAGTTAGTAATTTTGGGCTGTTTTTTACTGCCTTTTTTAACCATTTGTATTTCTATTAAATTAAAAAGTTTAATTTGCACCTTATTTCAGGCTCATTTTTCCAAATGAATTTTATGTAGAAGCTATAGTTCATATATTGAGTACTCTGAGCTGGGCTTCAACAAAATAATCGTCTGAAGTATTTTTTTGCACTGCAATGCAGATTTACAAATTAGTTTGTGAATTCATCAGAATCTTTTTATTTTTTTTATTAGGATGATATATTGATTTGTTAAATTAATTTAATTTCCACTTTTGATAAACAAAAAAATTGTACTCTTTATTGAGTTTCTATGTTGCTCAAGATAACAATATATTTTTTATGATGTCATTACTTTTGTTTCAATAAATTGTCTATTATTAAAGCTAATTTGAGTTTTTCTTTCAACTTTTCTTTTTGAAATTTTTTCATGTCTTATTTCTGTTTATTTAGTTTTATTTATATTGAAGCATAGAAATGCTACAAAAAATATTTTGGGATGAACATGCTTGTAGAAATGTTTCAATCGAAAAATAACTACCCAAATTTTTGTGTATAGCTAATAATAATTTTTCAGGTCTAAAAATTGCAGAGTTTATGTAGTAAACTTCCTGATAAAACTTAGGTTCAATGCTTTGGTCCAAAGATATTGTGCTCGATGGATTTATCAATCCTATTATCTATTTACTAATGCCTTTAAATATTTAAGATAATTATATTTTTCTGCTATCTATCGAGTTGAATAATATTTTGTTGTTTACATAATATTTTGCTATTTACCTTCATCATTACCTTTTCTTGATGCTTGTCACATTTTAAAATTTTGAAACATTTTTTTTGGCTTTATACCATCAATATCTATATATTCTTTAGAAGTAAATTATTTAAGAACAATTCTCAATCACACTTTGGCTTTCTATATATTTTGGTCTAAAGCTCTATGACATTTGAAAATTTGAGCCATTGCAGTAACAACTTTAGATTTCATGTATTTGACATTACTAGAAATTTAAGAAAAGGAATCATTTTATTTGATTTTTTTGAATCAAATTAAATATTTATAAAATTCTTTGAATTTTAAAGCCTAAAATATCTAGTAGTTTATAAAATCATATTTCTAATTGGTGAAATCAATTGCAACTCATGCTAGTATTTAATAATTTTGATCAAGTGTGCTATTGTCATGCAAGACAAGGGAAGTGTAGAAGCAAACATGTATTAAGAAAAGTTAACCATCCAACCTGAAATTTAGGCATCACAGAAGATGAAATTTCTAATTGCTTTTAACATTTAATATCAGTCATACCATTTCCATAAAGCACACCATTTAACTCCTCTAACTACAGATCCTATCAAATGGACCAAAGAAAATTGTTTACAATGATTTAAATCTTTGCACCTCTCTCAGAGTAAGGTCATTAAACCTTAGAGAAGAAAAAAATTGATTTTTAATGATATTTGGTTAAAATCCTTTTAGTCTGAATATACCATAAGTTCCAAAAATTTGAAGTTTTTTAATATAATGTCTTTAGAAGCCCGGGGTCTAGATTAGGGAAGTTATAAAATAGAGTTTTCATATAGTGTTAAGCAAAAGCAATCTTGATCATTTACCCCTTTCATTATTCCATTTTATTATCCATTAGATGAAACCCTCTATAATCTGAATAGATTAATGCTTGGTATTGGATGGATAGGTCCATACAAAATGAATTCTAAATGGAGACATGTTGCAGCGTAAAAGTGAAAACATGTTGGGATGGTGCATGACTATAGAGAAACATTGGCATCAGGGATCCAAATTTGTCATTAGTTCTTGACAATCCTTAGTTTAACTTGTCATTAGTTCTTGATAATCCTTAGTTTAACTTGAATGAAGCTATAAGGATTGGGTCAAAGAACAATCAATTTTGCATATTACTAACATCTCCATTGTTTGTTTAGTAACAAAAGCATTTGATACATAAAGTGTTCCAAATTTTTGTTTTCACATTTATAGATAAAATGACTACCCAACTTTGTTTCTTTATAGAAATTTAGGAGTTTCTCTCTAGTCGCACAAAAAATAATATCTCTCTAGTCATAAATGTTATCTCTTTAATGTCTACAAAACAATCATAGCACACAAAAGAAACAAACAAAAAAAAGTGTTCTTGCACTCTTTGGTAGCCAATTTTGTTATGATGGTGGTAATTCTCATTTTTAATGTGATTTGGGGTTTCAATGTTTTCAATTTAATTTCAGGCTGTGTGACACATAGAATTTTTTTTTTTCATTTTTCTTTCAGTATTTCTTTGTTTAATACTATATCATTTTTAATTAAATAACAATTTCTACTATTGAACTTTTTTCTTTTTTGTCTCGAGCTCTTGCAATTTGTTTTGTAAAATTTACTCTTATTACCATTGTATGATAATCCATTGACATATTAATAACACCAAAAAGAAGGATATCTTCAATGAATTGTTTGCAATGGGGTACCATTTGATCCCTGAGACACATCAATTCAAAATCATGAGAAGCACCAACACAACAAATTTACAATGAAAATAATATATTAGGATTTGGCACAACAAGATAAGGTAAGGTTGATGTTCTTTACCCAGAATATCTACCTAGAGCCTCTAAATATTCGCAGTTTGTGTTAAAATTTTTGTTAAGTTCTCATTAAAAAAGTCCTAATTTTAGTTACAAAAATAACTAACATTATACGTTCTTCGGACAAACTTGCAACAACGTTTTTTGCAATTTACTTGATCCTAGCCTGCAAAATAGCAATGTAAACTAAATACACTCTAATTTCTAGTATGTAAACTAAATACACTCTAATTTCTAGTTTACTAGTGAATAGTGAATGCGAAATATAGGGAGTGATGTTATTAAAATATTTTTATCCCTCTATAAGCATATCTATCAGATTCCACAATTCCATTAACTATGCACCTAGTTTCGGGATCTGTGCCCACAAAATTGTACTCATTATGTTGTAAATCACCAAGAAACTATCAACATTTTTTCAACAACATTATCCAAATAAAATTTGATGGTCTTACAATTCAGCTATACTTGACTAGCATATTTATTTTTCCAAAAATCTATCTCAAATAAGCTAACTGGTATCTTTTTTAAGCATCTAGTGTATTGATATATGACAAATATATTTCTTAACATACTTAAATAGATTTTAGTAAAGATAGATATATAATTTAATTTTTTTGCTTTAATAATGTATACCAACATTTAAAAGAAAAACTTGCTAAAAAGATGGTTTGCATTTATATATATATTATTCTTACAAAAATATTGTTTAAAAAACAATACTATTTGGAATTTTTTATACTCTCACTTCCACTCAGTCATTACCAACATAATTAATTAAAAACTTGCCACCAAATATAAATTCTTATAACACACTGATGTTCAGTAGTACTTACAATCCTTTGCAATTCAATTATTGTCTTCCCAATGCACACATAGCTTTTAGCTTTACCTAATGTACATGTTTATTAATTGTCTACTACTTAGGGCACCATGTAAAAATTTCCACCATGATGCCCAAGAAAAAGACAAGTCTCAAAGAAAATTTTTCCAGTGTCAGCAATTGTAAAGAAGAACCAAAATCAAGAGCAAGTATCCAATCTTAGCCCGAAAATATTCTTATAAGGGTGGCAAGTATATCTTTTAAGCAATTATTTTCAACACCTATCAAATCAACTAAATATGTGACTTGAAACAATTCCATTACAACGAATTTCAATCAAGAAAAAAGTATAATCAAACTTATATAGGGGTCTCCAGAGGTTACATATTGCTCTAAGATTATACCGAAACCTTGGGGTCAATTATGACTGAAGCGGATTCTTAAGAAAGAATTGAATAAAAATAGGGCTTGATAAGTGATAGAACCATCAGTTGCAGCAAGGTGATAGTTACAGAAACCACTAGCTACATAACGGTGACAGTTGTGGAAGTTGCACAACACATTGTACTTGTTAATGTGTCTTGGTAGCTTTGCCCACAGGCTATTGTTTTATCCTATCCCGTGTTGTGGTTTTGACAGGAAGAAGTAGACAGATAAGGTATCAGTTGAAAAATAATGTCCCTTCTGATTCCTAACTTTTGGGATTCTTTCTTGCACCTCTCTTGTTAAATGGTTATATATGCACGCCTAAGGAGCAATTGAGAGCAAGTAAAAATAGTTACACCATTAATAAATTATGTGTAATTTTTTATTTTGTATCTAATTGATGTTGTGTTCCTTAACTGAGCATTTTAGGAAGGCCTGGAATAGAGAGTACAACTAAACATGCTGAAAAAGCATTCCAAGTTTTAGTGTAATATTGATATGCAATTGACATTCTTGAAACAAAGCCAAAACTATTCTCTCACTATTTGGCAGGAACTTTGCTGCCCTGCAACCCTTGTTCAAATTACCTAGCAAACAAAGGTTTTGTTTTGTAATCTTTGTGTTTGGTGTACACTACAATATCCCATTTTGTAGTCACATTTTATTAGTACCTAGCAAATAAAGGTTTTTTTTGTAATCTCTATGTTTGGTGCATGCTCTAACACTCATTTTGTAGTATTTTTAGATTATCAAGAAAATAGAGCGTTTTCTTTGTAATCTTTCTTAGCGTGAGTGAACTAGTATAACACACTTTGATAGACCTAATTGACCCTCCTTGCTTTAACATGGATCATACAACATAACATGTCTTATTAGCTAGTAGAATTGATTTGTCTCTTTGTCTTTTCTATGTCCCCCTAGCATAACATACCTTGCTAGTTGTTAGATATAGTTTATTGTCTCATCAATTGGTGTATGGTCTTTCTCTTTTTATAAGTCTATTTGTACTCTTTTAATAACATTCTAAGTGGTTATATGTTGTTGTATTGGGCTGATAGCCTATGTTGGGATGGTTGGTTTCATGGTTTAAGTGTTTTTTATTACTCCTTGGGTGGTTAGCTTCATGATTTTTGTTGGGCTTCTAGTTGTGTTATGTCAGTTGTTGTTTTGTTGTTGCTTTATTTTACTGCTTGATGTTTTCTCTTTGTGAGGGACCAGGTTCCCTTTTCCTGCTTAAGTAGTAAAAAACATTCTAAGAATGGTATTAGTGACTGAGACATTTTATTATCGAGTTCTCTTCAACTAGTTAACTTGGAGCCTTTGTCATTAATGCTAACCCCTTTTGTTTGTCTTTTCATTTGCATTTTTTTTCCCTTTTTCCCTTTTTTAATTTATTTTAATTTGTGTTTCTTTCCTTGGATGTTGTTGTGTGAGTTGAGGTCCTAATATTCTCACTAGATATGATATTGTAGCAAAGTACATGATGAGGTACATCCCCAACCTAAATTGTTGATAGGTAAGAATCTATTTCATAGTAAAGAACTTTTTGTATGCTTTTGTATTAAAGGGTAAAGACATTGAGGGACATCACCCCAACATAAATAACAACTATTATGTTTGATCACAAAATTAACCAATAACTAACAAGAGATGCAATGTGTCAAATTCCCAACAATAGTGTGGTTAGTCTGGAGTAGAAAAGAGAAAATAATTTGGATAGAGTAAGATAGAAATGTCTAGAGTTAGAAGGGGAGAGAGAGAGAGATAGAAAGAGATATCTATAGAATGTGAGATAGAGTGATAGAGAGATAGAGATGTACAAGGAGAGACGGGGAGGGGGAGAGAGAATTGGGGAAGATAGTGAGATGGAGAGATAGTAATGGAGAGGAAGATATATATATATATATATATATATATAGAGAGAGAGAGAGAGAGAGAGAGAGAGAGAGAGAGAGAGATGTACAAGGAGAGAGGCGGATAGGGAGAAAGAATAGGGGAAGATAGTGAGATGGAGAGACAATATTGGAGAGGAAGATATATATATATATATATATATATATATAATTATAACTTTTAATATAATACTTAAAATTTTACCATTTTTTATTTTTATTATTAATATTTTATTAGAAGAACAATTTTGATTTAAAAAAAAAAAAAGTAGCTATATTGGAATTATTAAACTTAAAATTTAAAAGTTAAATTGAAATCCATTAAAGGGGTATAATTTTTTTTTCTTCCAAAATTACTTTTGAATAAGCTACCATTCATTATTTTCCCAATTCTTTTGTTTTGTTTCTGTGATGGTGGAAAATTGGGGTTAGGGTTAAATTAAGATAATAAAACCACTAAATTACCTAATTCACCATTACATTGGGGAGGAGAGGAATCTAATAGATCAATACTTGTAAGACCAATATTTTGATCAGATTCTAGGCTGCTTGGATAGGGCTTTCTCCTCCTTGAGTTGAATTGATTTAGACTGTTGAATATTAGGGAAAAATAGGTGATTATTGAAGAGATTGAGCAAAATTAATGAGCTAAAGATGTCGTATGGAGACACTAACCTGGATGTGGGAAAAATAAGATGTCACAGATTTGTTCCTAGAAGTTCGGATTGATTTTTTGGGACAAGGTAGTATAAATTCGTCATGGTCCTCTGAATTTTCTGCCTTTGAAAGCTGAACCTATTCATATCTATGAATTATGTCGATCCTCTTGAAAACAACTATGTACCTATTTCATGTACACAAAATGAAGATGGAAATTATTGTGAATAGGGGTTTGTCTAAGTCAAACTCTAGTTTAGGAATTAACCTTGAATGAAATAATACAAATACTGAAATAATTGCTAGATAGATATACCTCAAATCTAAAATTATTGATGATGATTATTTTCTCTTTGAATGTAATCACAAATGTTGTACGAAATGGCATGACAAAAATAAAACCCAAATCACAAACACATGCTTGCATAAGATTGATGTAATTTTTCTCTACAATGGTTGAAGGATGAATATGTAGCCTTGAAGTCTCTAAAAATGTCTAATTATGAATGCTTCACGGATGCACGAACATTAGATTTCTTGTAGATGGAGACTCAGATTGCTTATATGAAACTAGGCTGATAAAATGTCTTTATATAGGGTTTTCTACGTAAATTGTCAATAAGGCTGACCTCCAATAGTTATGTGGAGCCACGGGGATCAAATCTTACCAATGAGATATAGCGCCTACCCCATTTCAAATTGGGGCATGATTGAGTGAGACCATGGTATTTTGGGGCACAATGGTCTAGACCAAGGCTCTCCATGCCCTGGTCCCATCACAATCAAGACCCAAAAAATGTTAAAATGAGGTGGGTATCCCAAGGAGGACCCACAAAAGGCTATTCATGGCCTCAAATTTGGAGAATAGGAACAAACAGACCTAGAAAGGTGAGGAGGATAGGACACACAAATGAGGTGTAAATTTTCTTGGTGATAATTTATGATGCTACATTTAGCCCCCACTTTAACGGGAGTATGAGCCCATGCAAATACTCATGGTAAAGTAGATGAAAGATGAAATAGAGAGAGAAGCAATTAGGAGCGAGATCACAAGGAGTATAAGACATCACTAATTTTGAGGAACTAAGTCCCCAATCTTAGGATCTTAACTCACACAATCACATGCAAGGGCACACAAAACAAAACAAAGAAAAGGCAAACAAAGACAAACAAAGACAAAAGGAAAAAGGACACATAACACAAAATCTAAAAACTAAAACAAGACCTCAAGTCAACTAACCAAATAGACCTCAATTATCAAAATGTATCATCCACTAATGCCATTCTTGAAATGCCATCACAAATACATAATAGATCACATAAAAAGAGCAAGAGCATGCATCAAATAATGAACTACAAATAGAAAAGCTACGAGCTTATGATGAGGAGAAAAGAGACAGGCATGGATACAAACTCTAGTTGTGTTTTTCTAGGTGATCCATGAGAAGAAGAGTGATAGAAGACATGGATGTCACATTTTAGTTGTGTTTTTCTAGGTTATCCATGTTGGGGAGGAGTAGAAATAGTCTAGCTATGTTTTGCTAGTTCCACTCATCTTGTTGTGTGTACAATTGTCTGGTTTTAGGTTTTAAGCTTCTTGTATAAGAGTTTTTTCTCTGGTTTTGAGCATGAAACAACCTATGTAAGACATGAAATGAAAATGAAAATGTGTGTAGATGGTATCAGGAAAATCTCATGTAAAAGTTTGTTTGCTCTGATTTCGAGAATGTATAACCCCATATATAGGATAAATATATGCCTAGTTTTGAGGATGTTTTGTGTAAGAGTTTTTTTTCTTTGGTTTTAAGAATGTGCACCCAGTATAAGACATATATACATGTTGCATCTAGTTTTGGGCATGAAACATCTCATGTAAGTGTTTGTCTTCTCAAGTTTCGAGAATGAACACCTAATTTAAGACATGCAAAAATATAGTACAATATATTATAAAGAGAGTGATATTTATGCCCTCCTAAGATATTAACATGGCCAGGTATGTTGACGTCTTAAGGAAGCTAAATACAAGGATACCCACCTTCAACACCAAGAAGATATCCTTTTAGGAAACAATGTTCATAAATCCAAGATAAAGAGACAAGACTATTACAAGCAAGGATAAGATAGTTGAAAAAGTGATATCTTGCAACAAGTGTAAAGGGAATCCTTGGAGGAGAAGAGATCTTTTCTCAAAACACATCTACCTCCAAGAGGAGTTCCTGAAAAGATATAGAATATTCTACAAAAAATAATGGAAGGAGAACAAGAATGCCTACCTTCCTCCTATTTCTAGGTAAAGGGATTCTTGATGAAGGATGACACACTTTTAACCCAAAGTAAAGGGTATGTTTAAAATAGATATACATTTCCAAGTGAAGAATAAGTTATAGTCAAGGATACACAATACTTACATAAGAGAGAATCCTTGAGCAATCAACAACTTCACACAAGGAATGACATCAAATCATAAGCAAACACCACTCAACATTGGAAAAGTGGATCCTTAGAAAGGATAGAAAAGATCAATTCCCCCCAAGTGTAAGGACGATGCGAAGAATTACACAACCTCTAAGGAGATATTATACACGAGTAATTTCACTATGTACTAACATGAAGGAATATTCAATGCAAGAAAAGATATCAAGATATGCAAAATGCAACTCTAAAGAAGAGGTAATATTCAAAGAAGGAAATATTAAGATGAATAATCACACAACCCCCTAAGGAGATATTATTCATAAGAGATGTATCATTTTATGCAAGAATGGATGTCAAAGTATGAAAAATGTAACCCATAAAGGAAATAGTGAAGCCTTGTGATAGAGAGTAGAGATAATATAATATTATTGCCCCCAAGCATAGAGGCAAGAATGAATTATATTTCTTACCCAAGATGATTTTAATTGAATAAGAATCACCTCTTATGACAAATATCCCCTAATTAGTTTAATTAATAGTGTCATAGGGTGAGGAGCAACATGAGAAGGCAAGCATTTATTATGAGGGAGAGATAAGATGAGAGGTCATCCCATCATCATATAATATTTGAATGATAGGAGATTTAACAAGTTGAAAAATTCGATTCCCTAAGTCATAACACTCATTGGTAGAATGGCCATGTATTTGATGATACTTGCAACAAGAAAGATTGTCAAGATGTTTCATGCAATTCTTTCTTTGATTGTTCAAAGGCGGAGTAATTAAGCTATTTCTAACGAGTTCATATAAAACATCCTCTTGTTGTGATGAAAAGTTAGGAATAGATGTAGCAATTAGTGAGAGAATATTTTTGTGATATTTTGAAGGTTCAAAGGGATAAATAGATGAAGAAGGAATATACTCTGTAGGGAGATTCTGTTGGAAACCAATAACACTGAGACGGGGGATGAATCAGTGTTATACTAGAACTATAAGTTTTAGCCTTATTAAAACATGCATACACCAACCTGTATACCGGTATATACAGAATTGAAAGATGTAAAGCAACCAATAAGACAATCACATAAATGAGAACCATAACACACAGATTTATATGTGGAAAACCTCAAAGAGGAAAAATCACAGTGGGATTTGCGACCCACAATATCAATCCACTAGCCATATGAAGAGATATTACAAAATATGAGGGGCCTGCACTTGCAGGAAGGCTTACAACCTAGAGCACACTGCTCAATCACAACAGGAGCCTCACTGACTACATAAAATTCCAGACTACAATCTGGAGAAGTGTGAACTTATAAGATAACATCTTCTATGCCAAAATATAATTTCGGTTTAAGCTCTGTTTGTTCCAGTTTGAAGCCCTAAACCCTTTACCGAAATAACCCTTACATAAATTTCCTCACATACATGACCTCTGATATATTTCACATGATATTACATTCGCATATCCATAATCTCCTATCATATGTCTCTTGTATCTATATATCAAAAAAATCTATCAATTTGTCCTATATACCCTATACAAATTTTCATGCCTTATGTCGGCTTACAAAGATATATACAATATCAAATTACATGTCAGCTAGATAACATAAATGCATAAACATTACAATCAATTGCCGATGTCGGATCCAAGATATGTCGGCCTCCAATATCAATAACCTTTACTAAACCATGTCGACCAGCATTGCTGGTAACCAAAGAAATCCTTCTGTCCTGCCGGTGTTGGTGCCGGTGTTGATGAAGTATCTATGAAGTGCCTATCGGTACACCATAGAGCCAAAACATGAAGTCAAAACATAATATCATGTTGCCATCAATGACAACATAGTGAAACCAACCAATTGAGTTTCAATTTCCAACAATATCCCCCTTTGGCATTGATGGCAACACTCATGTGAAAAATGGTCAAGGTTTCATCTGTTGGTTTCATCCTGCCCTACTCCCCCTGAGCTGAATATGCAAAATACTCCATATCTCCAAAAAGCCATGACTCAATTATCCCCCCTAATGTATACAACTATTTTTATTCTTTTTCACATCTATTCTACTCCCCCTTTGACATCAATTCCATCAAAAATTTCTAAAAAGAATGTCAAATAATAAGAACTGTACAATGAATATCCAAAAAATGTCTTACCGGAGCTTGACAAATTTCAAAATTTCTGGATAAGCCTTCTCTAGTAACTCAAGATAAGTATCCCACTCGGTTTTGAATGTGTCGGAAATACATACTGTTTATGGTGAAAATGAAACAACAATATTGAAAGACTAAATAGATTCAACCACAAAACCCTAGCTTAACAACAACAAAGATCCACCATAACATATGAAGATTACCTAAGATAATGTAAATCAACAAAATCACAAAGATTATACCATCACATGTCCAATAGGGTTTGGATATCCATTCTTCCTATCTCCATTGATCTTGCTTGATATATTTGCTCTCAGATTTTATGTGTGCACAAGAGCTCAACAAAGAACATAAATATGGTTGCAAGTAGGATTTATCGCATATGAAAGTTTGAATGCTAGAATGCCTGAAGGATTCATTAGGGTTGATAATGAAGGAAGCATCTCCTTATATAGAATACACTATAAGAAATGGAGGGATAAGATTGAGAGGTGTAAAATATAAATGGTCGGATAGGATTAGAGGGTAGGTAGAGGAAATAAGAAAATAATGAGAGGGTAGGTAGTGTAGGAATTAAGAGATGAATGACATGTGTCATGGGTAGAAAAGGTTAATGAATTAATTAAATAAATAAATATTCATTTAATTAATAGAAGAAGTGGGATCAATTAAATAAATAAGATATTTATTTAATTAAGGAAAAGGATAATTTAAATAAATAAATGTATTTATTTAAATGAGAAATAAGGCTAGAAGAGGATACATGAATTAATTAAATAAACAAGGATTTATTTAATTAATAGAAGACATGATAAAATAATTAAATAAATAAAAATATTTATTTAATTAGATAGGACAATTTTAGGTGTCTACATTTTGCCCCTCTTTGAGACAATGCAGCTTGTTGCATTGTTTCAAAGAAGATAAGATGAACAAATACAAAGTTGCCCCATGATGAGAATGATATGCCCCCTTGAGAGATTGGATGAAACTGTCCAAAAGGATCATAGAAAATCTCTTGATAAGAAAGAAAGGCTAGAAAGAACTGACAAGATAGGATAGAGTGACAGATTCATGAGATAAAGAAGACTCACTCAAGAGACTAGGGATAGGGTAGTATATAAGATAGAATATGAGGGAAAACATCCTCATTGTCATGCACACACCTAAGATATCAGAGTGTAGAGAGAGCAGAGAGCAGTTAGCAACAATGACATTGGTTCACAGATTCGATCGCGTTCGCCGATATCAGAGGCCAATAGATGTAGGAGAACCGGTAAGTACTGCAAAACCTCCTTGTACTTTGTTGCATTAATTCTTGTCATAAATGCATGTCAGGTAGTGTAATAAATGCGCATTAGGTATGTTGCAAAAATGTCAAGTTGGGGGAAAAACGCCAAGGCGCGTCTGGGTAGGCTAGGCGTGTCTATGTTGGTGCTAGACACATCTACGATTCTAGTAGCGTCTGTGTCAGATGCGAGTGTGATTGTGTATTTCAGGCACGTTTGTGTAGGATAGATGCGTCTGTGCAAAGCAGAGGCACGCCTGTGTAGGACATGTGTGTTTATGAAGTATGCAAGCGCGTTTGTTTACTAAATGTGCATTTATGTTTTCAAGGTTGAATCGACAGTTCTATGATAAACATACTCTGTCGATTCGGTAAGTTGATGAGAGGATACACTCAAACAGGTCCTCTAGGGAAGACTAGGGTAATAGATAGGGCTAGGATTGACAATTCTGTGATAGAACATACGTTGCCAATCAAGAAACTACTCAAGAGGATACACTCAAGAAGAGGCCCTAGGATAGGATAGATCGAGGCACTTTGTGATGAATAGGGAGTACCATAGGGATTGACAATTTTGTGATAGAACATACGTTGTCAATTGGTTTAGGCTGAAATTAACAATTCTATGATAGACCATACGTTGTCAATTGGATAAGCTACTCAAGAGGATACACTCAAGTAGGTGCCCTAAAAGATAGGATCAAAGCATCACTTTTTGATGAACAGGGAGTACTACTAGGATAAAAAGAAGCACTTTGTGATGAACAGGGAGTACCACTAGGATAGAGTGTCATATGATAGATATAAGCACTAGGATAAAAAGTAACAGTTTGTGATGAACAGGGAATGCCACTAGGATAGAGTGCCATATGATAGATATAAGCACTAGGATAAAAAGTAGCACTTTGTGATGAACAGGGAGTACCACTAGGAAGGAGTGTCATATGATAGATATAAGCACTAGGATAAAAAGCAACACTTTATGATGAATAGGGAGTACTACTAGGATCAACACAATTGATTTTCTTGATTGCAGGAGGACCTACCTATGCTGGAGTCATGGGAGAGATTCCCTTCGACTCAAAGTTTATGACCAGAGCTGACATTCAAGGATAGAGCAATAGTTGAGGCCATGGGATTGTGATATATTATGTATGTCCCTGAGTTTTGGGCAAACATGGGGTTGCTGATTACTTTAGCTGAGAGATGGAACTTAGAGACTTGCACTTTTTATTTGCCGATGGGTGAGATAACAATCACCTTGGAGGATGTATATAGGATATTAAGGATACCAATCATTGGGGAGTTAGTTCCTTACAATCGAGATGGAGACAGGGATGCACTAAGATGAGTGTTTCGGGATCAAGGACAGGAGATGAGGGCTGGACATGTGGCTTGGGACACTATGATATAGACAAGATTGGGGCTACCAGCGGTGCTGGTAGGAGTGATCATTGGCTTCCTCTATCGGGATAGGGCGACACAAGAGTTGGCTATGGGATGAGGGAGGACACTGGAGACATTGGTGACCAAGCACACAAAGTTTGCATGGGGACCATGTCTGCTGGCACACTTGTATTATGAGCTACATCAGTTTGTATATCACGAATCAACAGGATTGGGGTGCAAAGTGACACTGTTGCAGGTATGGGCATATGAGCATCTGCCAGTTACATGATCGATACACTTTAAGAGGTAAAGGACATGGGTGTAGTTTTATTCATTTGTATGACAAGATTACTTCTCAGCCACAGATTGGGAGGCTAGAGTATTGGCGCTGGGTTATGGACGAGATAGACAGTGTGGTATGGAGGCCTTACTTAGATTGTGAGGAGTGGGAGGATGATGTAGTGGAGCTTCCATATGTATTCAGGAGCAGGTATTTGATCAATCAGATGCCATATATCATTGAGAGGTGGTTGATAGACAGGGTATGTAGGTAGTTTGGTAGGATACAATGGATCCCACAGGGTTCAGGGATGTATGCGCAGACTGTGAGGGATTAGGTGCATTTGGGGCCATTATTATCATATGATTAGGCAATGACACAACTTATAGAGATGGTTCCCATGCCTTGGGACATTTAGGTGGATGTGGAGGATGCAGGGATGGATGTAGAGTATACTACATATTGGGCAGAACATCCGTTTCCACGGATGACGGATCTAGGGGAGACGATAGAGGGAGATGGTGGAGGTGATGGAGATGATAGTGGAGATAGTGGAGGCAGAGGCTGACGGCGAAGGCAAAGCACAGTGGTAGAGAGGAGAGTGGCTTAGAGGAGAGAGGGTGAAGAGGAGAGACAAATGCATGTAGTGAGGGGTAGAGGTGGATTGCCATTACAAGTGCCAGCAACATAGGTTCCTAGAAAGGTACAAGGATGGAGACAAGGACAAGAGTAGCCACAAGGATAGGGTGAGGAGGGAAGGGGAGGATGAGATACTATCCTTGAGGGAGATCTGTCAAGGATAGATAGATGAGATACAGGATTGGAGAGGGAGGGGGCTAGGCTTAGGAGACAACTGAGGGATATTGAGCGGGAGAGAGATAAGGCTATTCAATTCTATATAGAGGCTGAGATAGCACCGAGGGAAGGTAGGTAGCTAGAAAAGGACACAGGGGCTAGATACACCTATGTTCTGTGGGTAGGAGAGGAAATAGCCTACTGGAGAGACCTGTAATATGGAGTGGTGCCACCAGATCAGCAGACTAGGAGCTTCTGGAGACCATCGCGTACGACGATGACCACTAGAGGGAGAGACAAGAGACATACATCTAGTGGTGGGGTTATGGGTCCTCCACCACCACCAAATAGAGGGGGTAGGAGAGATGATCCTGGGGTGGGTCCTTCCAGGGCTAAGACTCCGTCAAGGCCAGCCAACTCCGAGGGAGGGAGTTCATCATAGCCTTAAAGGGCTCCATATGTATCAATTTTGTACCATTTTTTGTACGATGATGTAGACACCTTCGGGTGATTGTAGCCGTATGTATTTTAACATCATTGTATCATGACACTTATGATTTTGATATATATATATATATATATGAGATGATTCATCCTTGCGGCAACTATATGCATGTGTATCTATGTGATGTTTATGATATAGATGCAAATATGTACATGATGAAATGCAATATTTTTTGTTCTTTTATGTTTTTATATGTTATGCAAACACAAATGTGGATATATGAAATGCGGATGAATATGATAATACAAATAATTATTTACATGATGAGAATATAAAATGTGCTAACATGTGTTGTGTGTAGGATATGGTGCAATTGTGATATCTATATGTATGTGTGAAATGTGAATATGTGGTAATGCAAATATTTTTGGCTTGTCATTATACTCGGTCATGTGATAGAAAGCTACACGAACTTGGGAAGGACGATGGAGGTCAATCAAGAAAGGGGGATGAAAAATAGAAGATATGGAAGTGAAAGAGATTCTTGTTATATTATCATCATTGAGCTTTATTATGGCAAATAGGTTATGACAATCGAGGTATATGTTCAACCCAGAAAGTCATTGTACCCATTTGCATGGAGATCAGATAGTCACAAACAAGGAATGCCCTAGTTCGTACTAGACTCTCAGTGTCCTCATATCCTTGGACAATTCATTGCATTACTAAGAGACAATCCATAAACATCAAAGAAAAATAGGTGACGATACCCCATCCTCACTTTTCTAGTCAAAGACATCCTGAAGATAGAATCTCTAATCAGAGACATCTCGAAAAAGCTAAAAGATATATTACCAAAAGATAAAATCAAAAGAAAGCCAAGAATCAACACCAACATCCACTGTAGTCCTCAAGTTTAGTGTTTCTTGTCACTTGTATAAGTCTATTTTATTGTGGTCACAATGTTTACTTTCACAAAAAAATAGATAGCACTAAACCATAATGTTGTCTGAGTCTGTTGAAAGATTTGATTTGTTGAAGCCCATTGTTGCTGTTGTGTCTCATCTACAATTGATTGAATCCATGAAATTGATACTTTATTGCAGAGTTGTGATGCAAATGATCTTTATTGTGGATTATGTGCAAATAGACTGAAGAAAACTGGAAGAAATTGTACTCCTTGGAATTGTGATGCTCTCAGTTCCACACCCCTCACTAGACATAGGATTTGCCTTAGCCACAGATAGGAGCTAATTTATTATGGATGGAAAGGGTGAAAATGAGGGATTATTATGAATGGCTAACCAATATTAGGTAGAACAATAACAAGCCATGATGAGAATGGGTAAGTTTATTATGAATGGATAGGTTGTGAGTGTGTACAAAAGTGAAAGGATGAAAGTGAATCCTGAAGGAGAGAGGACAAATGTCTCTACATATGGCACCGGTGACCCAGTTTTCACCATGGTACTTTCCCAGGGAATCACCAAAGTGGTTTTCACTGTTGGACAAATTTATTTCTCTTTACTTTTTTTGGATTTTTTTGTTTTTGTATTTTTAATTTTTTGGATTTTTTTGTATTTTTGAATGTTTTGATTTTTTTTGTATTTTTTTGAATTAGGATACTCGAAAGAGCTATGTGTAAAACCTGGGAAGGTGCATGCTATTGATAGGATCCTCCAAAGGTTCACCCTTTGGGGTTGAGAGTTGATATGCACTGGATCCATAGGTTGTTGTGGTGACGTAAGGACCAAGACAATTTGGTTTGAACTTTCCCTTCTTCTCTCTGTCTTCCTGATTTTTAGGATTTTCTTTGAGAACTAAGTCACCCATCTCAAATGTGTGAGACTTAACCTTATGATTGTAATTGCAACATTCCTTGACTGAATGATGTGTTGCTCCCTTGATTGTCTTCCTTGATAAAGGAACTGAGATAGAATTACTAATGTGTGGACTACGTTTGCCCATATGTGTGTCACCTAAAGAAGTTTGGGCTTCCTTGATAACAAAGTCCCTCAAGGAAGCTCCATTAAAGGTCCATGATGTATCACTGGAAGGGAATGGATGTATTAAACAAGAGGATGAGCTATGAAGGCTTATGATTGTGAAAATAAGTGAAAGTGTCATGACATAATGGAGACTTAGTATCAACAAGTATTGTTTTTGACTTAAAATTGTAGATCTTTTGCCCCCAGTTATTTTCATATTAGGGGAGATCAAATCTTGTTCTTTTTTTTTCATAGGATTTGTATCCTTGACCTTGAGTTTTTTAGAGGACCCAATAGCTTTTGATTTTGATTTGGACTAAAGAACTTTTCTTTATTTTTGACTTTTAGATTTTTCTTTTCAAAGCTTGATTTTTTATCCCTAATGAGTAAGGGCTTTTGTAATTATTGTTAATCCATGTTTGGGAGAGGAGTGAAAATTGACTGAATGGATGAAATGGTAAGGCTATGTGAGTTCTCAAGAGGGATGGCAATACACTCAATAGATTCTTTGTTGGAATCACTCTTAGGAATATTGATATCAAGAGTTGCTTGCACCACTAGAGGAGATTTGCATTTAGGCTTAGTAGCCACAATAGTAGGTGGTTCACACCCAATTCCTTGGCATTGCAAATTGTTGATAGATTGTTCTTGTCTACTGAATGTCTTAGGAGATAGTGGGAGTTGATCAACATGAAAGATATACTCACCACATCCCATGTCTTTAATATTGAATTTTTGTTTGATCTTTGATTGTTTTGATGTAGAAGCTTTCAAGGATTCAAGATCCAAATATGATGATGATGGAATTGCTTCTCTATTGACTGGGAATTTTATTTATGATCTAGGTCACAGATTGTTGCAATATATGAATGGGTTTGGATCGCCTTTTATGGTCACTTCAACTCCATTGTGTGGAAACTTGACACATTGATGATATGTTGAGGGAATAGCTCTCATTTCATGAATCCATGGACATCCTAGCAATATGTTGTATGTCAGATCGAGCTCTAGGAATTGACAAACCACATCTCTGGTAACTGGCCCAACTCTCAAAGGTAAGGTGCCTGTGCCTTTGGATGAACACTTTTCATCATCATATGCCTTGATGGTAATTTTGTTTGTAGCATTCACAACTTTATCGGAATATCCCAATTGTATTATTATGTTCAAAGTACATTTATTGAGACCGGCTCCTCCATCTATCAGGACTTGTTTTATTCATTGTTTGGGTAGGAAGGTTTCAATGTCTAAAGGTACATTATGTGGTTGGCTGACGGAGGTGTCGTCAGCTTCAGTGAATGTGGAATGGAAAGGTATCCCACCATAGTTGGAAATTGGTCCACATTCATATTAGTGAGGAAAGAAGCATCTCTCAAAGTTTTGTCAAGAATGGCCTTATGTATGGGAGATATGCTTAAAAGCTCTAGGATGGAGATAAGCGTGGGTGTCTTCCCTAACTGTTCTACCAAATCATACTCTGGTTTGGTTGCTAAGGAAGAAATGTTGTTAGCTAGAGAACCTTGCAAAGTGACCTTACCTCGATGAGTTGTAACATTACATTTAGAGGTAGGTTCAGAAGAAGATCCAATGCCTTCTAGGACAACTTTGGGTAGAATTTTTAGGCGTTTTGTCCTTGATGATAATGGTAGAGACATAATTGTCCACCGAAATGTGATTAATAGTTGAATCATAGTTATAAGATGCTCTGGTATAGTTGGTCTGCTCATTTGTGGCTTTGGATTTTTCCTTGTCATGTTTAGGGAATGGTTCCTTAAACATCTCATGTTCTTGATTGGATGTATGTCCTTCAAACTCAATATCACCTCTGTCAATAAGATCTTGTATGATGTTCTTCAGCCGATGAAAATTTCCTGTTTTATGTCCCTTGCTCTTGTGATATTCATAGTACTCATCATCATTCCACCAATTTGTTAGGATTCCCAAAGATACTGAGAGGGAGGGGGGGGGGGGGTGAATCAATATCTAACCGGTTAACAATTTTTCTTACCTTGTTAAGTAATTTGCATTCCAAAACAGTGTACCGGTAAACAAGAATTAATGCAGTAAATATGAACAACAAACACAACATAGAAAGCACACCATAACACAAGATTTTTGGCAAGGAAACCGGGTGTGGGAAAAACCTCGGTGGGATTTGTGACCCACAATATTCACTCATTGGCCAATGAATGGATATTACTTACAATAGTGTGTGCCTGCACTTACAGGAAGGCCAACTACCTAGAGCTCACTGCTCAAATACAAAAGGAAGTCTCATTGGCTTACAAAAGTGGATTATGGAAATCCAATGTGATGCACTGCTACAAAAAGCATCTGCTATGCCAGGTTCAGTACCAGTTGAAGCTCATACAATAACCATAAACCTTACTTCAAAATCTACCTTAATATTCGCTCTACATATTCATCCTATCATGTCTCTTCTTTAAATGATCTACAAGATCTCATGCTTATATATGAGTCTTATTACAATATTCCATGTCGGCTTATAAAATGATATTACAATTAAATACAATATACAATAAACAAAATCATGTCGGCTAGGGTGCCGGTGTAGAGTCTGTCGATGTTGGTGCTTGACGATGCCATAAGATTGAAAGGTTACCATCAATGAAAATACCTTCAATCACCTATAATTCTCATTGGAGTGTGCAATGCCAACGCAATTTGGTTTGACCTTTGGCTCATATGGAGGATTGTCTGGAATTGTTATTATCTTGTTTGCCACTAGCTTCTTGAAAATTGATTCAAGTGGTTCTCCCAATGGGGTGTATTTCCTTCGTGGTTTTGAAGTTGCTTGAGTATTCACTTGGTTGTTTGTATAACTTGATCCAGAAAGAATGATTTTGTATCTCACTGTGTTAGCATCGACAACGCCATCATTTACTGTGTTCTTGTTCTTGTTCCAAAATTGCGGTTTGTCTTTTCCTTTAAAGTCCTTTTATTTTCTTTGAATATCTTAATGACTCCTTGTTCGATTAAGACCTTCTTTGTCACTAATCCTTTCTCAATGACGTCCTTAAAAGTGGATAAACAAGCTTTCCTCAAGTCAAAACCAATTTATCTGTTGACATTCTATGTGAACATCTCTACCATTTGTTTTTGTGGAATTTCACAAGAGCATCTGCTGGCTAAATTCCTCCATCTTTGTAAGAATGATGAAAATGACTCCCCATCCTTTTGCTTGGTGTTGCACAAAGTGGTAACTGATATGTCTGTCTCTATGTTGTATGAGAAATGTTGTATTAATGCCTCTTCTAGATCACCCCATGACTTAATTCCAGGTGGAAGTTGGGAGAACCATTCCATATCTTGATCACCTAAGATTTGTGGGAACAGTCTCATCAAGTATGTTTCTTCTGATGCTATCTCAATGCAAGTTGTGACAAACTATCTTATATGTGCCTTAGGGTCTCATTTGTCTTTGTACTTATAAAACTTAGGTGTCATTAAATGTGTAGGAAAAGGAGGCATTGGAGTGCTTTTGTCAAATGGATAGGAACATATGTCTCTCATTGTGTAAGATGGCTTCGGTGTATTTATGTCCTCCATTTTCTTTTGTAAGTCCTTAATTTGTTGTTCCAAATTGTTCTTAGGTGGGGACCGACTTCTTGGACCATATACCATGCCTAAGCCACCAGGTGGAGGGGGAGCATACTGCATGTATGGATGGTATTGATCATACACATGTTCATATGGAGTAGGTGTCTAGTGATGTTGCGTATAGGAACCACTTGGTATAGAGTCATAATGAGGAATGGAATATCTGCTTTGTCCGTGTATATCATATTCTACAGGCATGTCATGAGTTTGTTCTAGTGTGTTGCCTCCAAATTGAACATGGGGTTTTCTCGTGTCCAAATTTTGAGCATGCCTTTGAATATCCAATTGTTTTGGAGGTTGGTCCTTAGCATTGGTATGCGATTGAGTGTATTTATCCGCATAAGATTTCAATAATGGTCTGCGTAGATGGAGTTGTTCATGAGATGGTCTTTCATGAGTATCATAAGCTTGACCATGTGTATTTGGGACCTGAGGTTTTTGAAACAAGGATGATGGTGACTCAGGCACGAAACATGGTCCTCTAGTATCTCCACTATTAGGCCTCCTTTGATCCATGTCGAGTTAAGTTTCTTGCATAGGTTGATTTTCCATTATTTGAGACATGTCAAAATCATGAGGTATTTTGGTTCCACTTTGTGCCATCACTTGTAGAAAATACTGTCTATCACTTCTCATGATTTCCTCGACCAATCTATTAAAGTGGGGATCCATGATGGAGTCTTCCACTTCTGTTGAATGCACAAAAAATTTGTTTGTATTTTCATTGGGCGTATCACTGTTGGTTGTGTTATCCATGTTCTCAACATTTTAAGCATTTCTATAAGTGTCAATGTCAGGTAATGTGGTATGATGAAAATTGAAGAAGATATCATTGTCATACTCATAGGCACTCATGTTTGTAGACTCTTGAGCCTCTTTAGCTTCTCTCCTAGATTTTTGGGAATGGGTTTCAACCATGAACTAGGTCTTGACCAAGATGTGTGAGACTAGATGGAAATGAAAAAGAGTATGGAAGACCAAGAGTTGGATGGAATGTAAATAAATATGAGGTTTACTTGCAATCTCCAAAGTGTAAGACCAAGTATGTATGTCTAGTAGAGTAGGTGTGGCTTCCAAAGAGATGATATTTTCTCTTGATGAGGTAAGTTGACCTTGACTCTAAGTAAGACCGAATGAGACCCAAAGGTGATAGACCTTGATGATGGACCACTTAGAAAAATGTTGTTGTATGTATTGTGTTGACAAAGCAAGATGAGGACAAGCAAGTGACCTTTTGACTCATGTTTAGACAAATGTGAATGTAATGCAAGATGTAAAGCAGTGATGAACTTTGTGAGACCCAAAGATAGGTTGAATGCTAGATGAAAACCTAGAGAAATAACCTAGGAAGCTCAAGAATTCTGAAATTGAATGCTCTTGTTTGCTGGACTGTATGTTTTTTCCAATACTGAACACGGATGTGCTTGTATACTTCATAGACATAGTTAAAGTACACAAACATGTTTTTGTCAGACACAAACACATTTCCAAAATCTGAGTGCAATATTTCCAATGTGTAAAGTTGTTTTTTGTGACCAAATCTGAAATTTTTTGATTGTTTTTCGTGACAAGAGGACACAATGTTGATGCAAACTCAAAGTTTGCAGGTGTTTAGACTCAAAATAACTCAAAAGTAAGTGTGTTGTTTGATGAAAAAAAAGTTTTGCATACACTTGAAGACACAAAAGACACAATGTTTTGATGTTTGATATTTGAATGTTTGAATGTTTAAAAGAAGGCACACACAATTCTTAAGGTTTGCTAGGACAATAGTTGTTGATCCCACATGGGGTTTCCCCTAAGGCTACGCTATTCAAAGAGGATACTTAGATGAAAACCCCATTGGCTTAACCCTCGACACTCACTTTTCTAGGGCAGGCAAGAACCAGTCCACACGAAAACTCCCCGTCGTGAACTTTGTATCTCTACTAAGAACCGTATGTGTGTGGACCACTCCAGAGGTCCGACCTCCTACCCTAACAACTAGAAGAATTTTGGCTTTGTAAAACAAAAAGGTACTAGTAAGGGCATCCTCTCGTGTGGCCATACATGCAACACTTTCAGCTCTGTAAATACAGAAGGCTCCCAGCCAGTAGAGGTTACACCCTACAAATAATCAAATAAATTTGATCAAATGGGTTTTATGGGAAGACATAGTGTCAGTATGAACTAATCAACACACGTTACCCATGATTTTCACCATGGATACAATTATTTACAGTGGTTCAGAAGAGGTGGGTTTTCCTCGCTACCACTTGGGTTGTTCTCTCCTCACTAGTAGTCCTAATTACCACACAGGGAGACATGCCCTCTAGAGATTAAACAAAAAGAGCCTATCTCTCAAGACACAAAAGACACCGGTTCAATTTAGTGCACCAATTGAAGTGTTTGGTAATCTATGAAAACAAGGCACAAAATAAAGATAAAAACCCTTGCCAAAATTCTACAACAAATATTTGTTAGTATTTTTGCAATAATACCCCTCCTGTAAGCACACAAGTTAGGTAAATTTTAGATCGAAAAGACTTTGTGAAATAGGGGCCTTTGACAGGACGTTTTTTTGATAGATTCAAAGATCTGATTTTCCATGAGTTATTTTTCATCATAAAAATATACCACCTATAAAATTTCAAGACATTTCCAGAAATGTAAGAAAATCCAAAAAAGTTTCTAATTTGCTCCAAAAATTAATTTTTTATGAACAATCATAAAAAAATTATAGAAAATGCAAAATTGATCCGAAAACTCTAAATTTTTTATTGGAAACTCCTAATAGAATTCTAAACCTGCATACAAAAATTCCTGCACAAAGTCCACACAATTTGTGAGTTATGAGCAAAGTCATGAAAAACCCTAATGTTCAAAGATCTGGTTTTTTAGGAATTATTTTGCATCAAAAGTAAAATAAAAAGACCAAAACCTATGTATGATTCTGAGACCTTTCCAAAAATGTAACAACATCTGAAAAATTCACTAATTTTCTCTCAAAATTAATTGTTTATGAAAATGCATAAACAATTCATAAAAAATTCAAATATGATCCAAAAACTCGGATTTTTTTACTGAGCATTTCTGATACTGTTCTTGACTTGCAAAAACCATTGAATGTCAAAATTAAAATGAGTTTGTGAGATCTGATCAAAATAATGAAAAACCCTAATTTTTAAAGATCCGATTTTTTAGGAAATATTTTGCATCAAAATTAAAATCACAAAGAACATATCATTTTTATAACTTGGAGATATTTCCAAAAATATAAGGAAATCCAAAAAATTCTCTCATTTGCTCTCAAAATTAATTTTTTATTAAAATTCATAAAAAATTCATAGAAAATACAAATATGCTCCACAAATTCAGAATTTTGGATTGAGAGCTCTTGATATTGTCTTCAACTTGGCAACAAATATTGATGCAAAATTTCTAAGCCATTTGTGAGATCGGATCAAATCTCTCGAAGATCTTGATTTTGTGTCCAAAACCCTAGCTGCACAAGGTTATTCTTCAAATTATTTTACAAAACAATAATATAGGGTTAGAAAAACTTGCAAAAATAGAGATCTAATAAAAATCCATGTCCCACGAGGCATGCCAAAATGTTTATGGTGAAAATGAAACAACAATATTGAAAGACTAAATAGATTCAACCGCAAAACCCTAGCCTAACAACAACAAAGATCCACCATAACATATGAAGACTACCTAAGACAATGTAAATCAACAAAATCACAAAGATTATAGCATCACATGTCCAATAGGGTTTGGATCTTCATTCTTCCTATCTCCATTGATCTTTCTTGATATATTTTCTCTCAAATTTTATGTGTGCACAAGAGCTCAACAAAGCACGAAAAGGTGGTTGCAAGTAGGATTGATCGCATATGAAAGTTCGAATGCTAGAATGCTTGAAGGATTGGTTAGGGTTGATAATGAAGGAAACATCTCCTTATATAGAAGACACTATAAGAAATAGAGGGATAAGATTGAGAGGTGTAAAAGATAAATGGTCAGCTAGGATTAGAGGGTAGGTAGAGGAAATAAGAAAATAATGAGAGGGTAGGTAGTGTAGGAATTAAGAGATGAATGACATGTGTCATGGGTAGAAAAGGTTAATGAATTAATTAAATAAATAAATATTCATTTAATTAATAGAAGAAGTGGGATCAATTAAATAAATAAGATATTTATTTAATTTAGGAAAAGGATAATTTAAATAAATAAATGTATTTATTTAAATGAGAAATAAGGCTAGAAGAGGATACATGAATCAATTAAATAAACAACGATTTATTTAATTAATAGAAGACTTAGGATAAAATAAATAAATAAATAAAAATATTTATTTAATTAGATAAGACAATTTTAGGTGTCTACAGATACAAGTCCACTCAATATATGTGCAAGAGACTCTTTCTCATTTACCTCTATCGATGTGGGCTTTCCCACCATATCTATGCATTCTTTCTTATGTACACTAAGTTAATCCAACCGGGGACTCACCAAGCCTCTCAGAATTCTGGCTCTTCTTATTATTGTCTCTTTCCTTCTCAAGAACATAAATTTGGTTCTCCAAAATCAAAATTTGACCATCAATTGATGTAGTCAAAGAAATCAGTATGTCAAAAAAATTAGCTATACTTGCAATTTTCTCCTGAAATTCTTTTATCTTTTAATCCACATTAGCTGTAAGTATTTTAGTGTTACAACATACCTTATATATATTTGTACATTGCTTCAAAGAATTTTCTATTAGTATCAGCTTCTCATCAATCTTTTTCTTCCTAGTTTCAATTACCTGATCAAATGCAACTCTCTTAGCCTAAGTAAACCTTTCTAGTGCTTTCCGGTTTGAGATTTGTTGTAAGGATTGAAAATCCTTTGAAATATGCTCAGTGATCATCTTAAGCTTATCAAATGGGTTCGCTTCATTTTCAATCTTATACTCTGGGACCAGTCTATGTAAAACAATGATTTATTGATCTATAATCCCTTTATCCTTGGATCCATCCTTCATTAGTTTTTGTGCTTCCATCATCATCAATTCAATGGGACTCATCTCTGTGATGTTTTTCTTTTTGACCTGTGAAATGTCAATTGACAATAATGATGGACCAACAACTAGTTCCTTGGCAGATTCCCCTGCCTTCTCCTCTGAAGATTTATCCTTTATAACCTCCTCACTTGCACTGGTGGCTTCACCACTTGGTGCAGTCTGTGTAATTGTCAGTTCCTTTGTAGGATTTGTAACCTCAACCCATACATTTGTATCTAGAGGACAATTATCCTCAATATTAGTATCCTATATAATCTTAGCTTGTTCACTCTCTGTATTAACTAGTATCTCCATATTTGTCTATACATCTGTATTTATCGGGGGCTCAATTTCCACTTCTTAATATTTTTCAAAACTGAGGTTGAAATACCCATAATCCCCTTTCCTTTTCCTTCAACTGGGGTATCTACAATGTTTGTCTTGGTTTCCGGTGAAGTAAAGAATCCTCTTTTTTCTCCAAGAAAATTAACCCATGCTTTTTGAATCTCCTTTATTATTTCATTTACTCTTCCTAACATCAGACTAGTTATCCTATGTTTTCTATTGAAAAATTTTATGTCTACCACCTCAAGTGTGTTTTCCATTTCATCAGGAGCAATAGTAACACAGATAGATAATAGCTCTTGAATTTTAATATGTTTATCTTCTTGCATAACTGAAAGTCTTCTAGCATTTAACATATTATAAAATTGAGCCAGTATTTGATTTTCTATTTCTATTAAGGCTTTCTTGTAAATATCCAAGTATAATAAGACTGTTTCCTCTACTTATCTTTGTTAATCCTCCTCAAAGTGATCATAGTAAAATTGAACATTCTTCAACACGCCATCTTTAGTGATTTCATCTACTAATTCTGCACAAGTTTTAGGTGGAACCTTACCAGAATCAATGTCATTCTTCTTCTTCCTCTTTGCAGTACTAGATACAACTAAAGTGGTTACCTTTGATGCTTTCTTTTATGTTGGTATTTTGATTGTAACCTTCCTAACCATTTGCTTCTTAGCTTCTTCTTTTGTTTCCTCCGGTTTCTTCCTAACAACCCTCTTATAAAATGCCAATGGTGTGTCATCCTTAGATTATGATTCTATAGTAACAGGCTCAATATGAACTTTAGGATCCTTCCTCTTTCTACCTTTCTCTGGAACAACATCAATTAGTGCTTTGATGTCCTTTGAGACCTTCTCCACACATTTTCTTTCTTTCCCTTCCTAGTTCTCTCTTTTCTCTCAGTTGAACTTTGTTTCAACCTCTTGAGTTTTCTGTTGTGCAGTACCATAGAGCTTCTCTACCTCATCTATTGGTGCATCAATCAACATTTTTGCATATGAATAAAGAATCTATGCATCCACCTCATAGCCCATTTCTTCAATCCAAATATTTCAGGGCTTAAATGCTTCCATGAGTGTATCATCCTTCTTTACAATGAAGCATATGTTAGTTGAATTTTTTTCTATAATATTCTCAGGTACCCTTACCCTAGACCTTATAGATTTTTGGAATGGTTTGAAATATCCCCATACCTTATCATCTCTTTGACTTCCTAAAGAAACAATTGACTATTTCAATTGTCTTCCTACCGGGATGTCAAATACCCATTGCCTTTTACTAAAACTGGGTGTATCATTCATGAAATATAACACCAAGCAAACTATCAAGTTTCCATACTAGAACGTACCCTTCTTTTCACCCTTAATCTTCCCTAAGTTTATTAACAACTCATTTATCATCCAACCACATAGATCTAATTTTACATTCTCTCTCATCATTTTGAATGTAGCCAAAATGCATGAACTCGAAACATAATTTAGTTGGTTTGACTAAGTTACCTTATACTCAATGATCATGCTACAAAATTTGATGTATGTGTCGGTGATAGTGCTCACTTTCATGGATCTTTTCTCAAATGTTGTATTAGTGATCTTTTCATGAAAACATTTGAAACCTTCTTGTCTATATGTTTCCCAACTGATGGCAAACCAGTGATTGCCTGGATGGCTTCCTTGGTGATTTTGTAAGGTTTTTTCAGCCATATAAACTCCCCATGTACTATGCTCAAAATGTATCTGATTATCTCATCCTCAAATTCCAGAATGTCAGTAAACCCTACGTCTTCAATATGTTTGAATGCCAGTTTGATTTTTCTAGAATCTGCCATCAGCTCACTCATATACATGCCCTTAATTTTTGAAGTTCCCAAGTCCTCGATATGCCAGTCAATATATGCCCTAACATCCTCTACATAGACAACTCCCTCCAGAATGCAGGAAAATGCTCCAACCGAATCTTCCAGAGTAGCCACATGTGGATACCACTTGAAAATTGGCCTGGGGTGGTCCTTGACCTCTACTACAGTCGGGTTTGCAATTAAAAAAGTAGATAATGATCTCACTGCCATGTTTAAAGATAAATACCTTTTGATTTCTCTCGGTGAAAACCTCCAACAAATTATTCCAGATGTTGGTGAGATTGCTCAAGAAGAAATCAGATTGCTCTGTATTGCCTTTGATCGCACTTAGTCACTCTGAATCATTCTAAATGCAAGGTGATCAACATTGAAGTGTATTCAACCTTTTATCCTTTGAGAAAAACCCTAATATTCTATTGACATAAATGACTACCGGTGAAAGATACCAGATCTCGCTCAGAATATATCCATGTCAGATAGTCATCTCCAATATCTGGAACATCTTCCAGAACCTCTTCCCGGGGCATATGCAACATCTTCATGAATTTTTTCTACCCCTAAGTCATCTTCCTTAGTTATTAGATGAGCTCTCTGTCGGATAAGTAGCCGGGACATTCTCATTTGATGATTGTTCTTCAATCTTTCTAACCCACCTCTGAGTATGATCTTTTCGAATTTCACTAACCTTCTCTTTTCCTTTCTCATTTGATCCTTCATTACCAACCAATGGATTTCTTCTTCTACAAAACTTAGCAATATGTCCAACCTCATTACATGCATAACATGTAACATTGTTCCTTTGAATTGCTTTGCTAAAACTGATGAAATTGCTTGACCTGCACTGATTAGCCATATGTCCAAATTTTCCATAAGAATAGCATTTAACATTCATTCTGCAATCTTTTGTTTTACGACCAAACGTATTGCATTTAGAACATTTACCAGGAGAAGAATCATGGTTTTGTTTTACTTTGTTTCTACATTGCCTAGCCTTGTGACCAAATCTATTATAAACAAAACATCTACCATTGAGTTTATAAGCATTAAATTGCCTTACCGGTTCCTTATGGTTTTGATCTTCATTAGCAGTATTAGAACTTTGTCCTTGCTCAAATCCAAGTTCACTGGAATCTCCAATTTACCTTTGTCTCTTCAATAACTCATCAAGTTGTGTTGAGCTAATTTTGAATTTTTCTTTGTACTCACTTGCAGTAGTTAAATCTTCTCTCAGAATTATCATTTGTTTCTCAAGCTCTTGTTTATTACTATGGGATTGTACTAAATCAGTTCTCAACATATCATTTTCATGAACCAACCTACCACATTCTTCAAATTTTTTCTTCACGGATACAACAAGATTTTCTTCCTTCTTCTTCATGTCCTCAATCTCCTTAGACATCCTCATAGTTATAACTTGCATTTCATTCTTCATAACCATGTTCTCTTGACTCAATTTTTGACATTGTTCCTTAAGTGCATCTTTCTCTTCATCATCTTGACTTTGCAAAAGTTCCTTCCTCCTAGCTTGAACAGATGATAGCCTCTCTTGTAGGACAAGAATGAATTCCTTAGCAGAATTCAATCCATCTTGTAGCTTTAAGTTCTTCAACCTTTCAACATCGTAAGCTTGAAGTGCCATCTCAAGTTGCTAAACTTCCTCTGAGGCACAAGGCTCTGATACCAATTGTTGGAAACCAATAACACTGAGAGGGGGGGGGGGGGGTTGAATCAGTGCTATACCAAAACTATAAGTTTTAGCCTCATTAAAACATGCATACACCAACCAGTATACCGATATATATAGAATTAAAAGAAGTAAAGCAACCAGTAAGACAATCACATAAATGAGAACCATAACACATAGATTTGTACGTGGAAAACCTCAAAAAGGAAAAACCACAATGGGATTTGTGACCCATAATATCAATCCACTGGCCATATGAAGAGATATTACAAAATATGAGGGGCCTGAACTTGCAGGAAGGCTTATAGCCTAGAGTACACTTCTCAATCACAAAAGGAGCCTTACTGACTACATAAAATTCCAGACTACAATCCAAAGAAGTGTGAATTGCTAAGATAGCATCTTCTATGCCAGAATACAATTCCGGTTTAAGCTCTATCTGTTGCGGTCTGAAATCCTAAACACTTTACCGAAATAATCCTTACATAAATTTCCTCACATACACGATCTCTCTGATATAATTCTCATCATATTACATTGGCATACCCATAATCTTCTATCATATGTCTATTGTATCTGTATATCAAAATGATCTATCAAATTATCCTATATGTTGGCAATTGACACTCATTGGATTTATTTTGTTTTCATTGATGGTGACAAGATTAGATGGAAGTCATATACCATCATTAGGAGGCATATACCAACAGACACTGATATTAAAGTATCCAGGATTATACCGGCACCAACAACAACATCAAATTATTCAAGGAAGCCAACATCAAGGAAGCTTTATTTAGAAAATCATTTTGTAATTATTGTCGAGGTTGAATCTGGATATCTTTTGTAATGTATTGTAAGCTGACATAAGGCATATTGTTTGTAATGTGTATATAGGTCAGTCCGCTAGGTCATTTTGTAGTGTGTGAAAAGATGTGACATAGGAGAATATAGCATAACTGTATAATGTGAAGTGTATGTCTGTATATCATCTATATACGAATGTTATATCATGCAATGATCGATAGACACTTTGGAAAGCATTCTTGGAGGAGAAGAGATACCAATAGTAGTGTTTAAGGTTTATGAACCGGTACAGAGAAGAGATAGAACTGAAACTCTATTTGGCATAACAGATGCATTTTGTGAGTTTATTTTTAGTGTTTTACTTCAGCAGAAGCTTGTAGTCAGTGAGACTCTTTAATGATGAGTAGTGTGCTCTAGGCAGTGTGCCTTCTTGCATGTGCATGCCCCCATTATATGTAATATCCTTTCATATGGCCAATGAACTGATATTGTGGGTCACAAATCCCACCGTGGTTTTTCCTCTTATAGGTTTTCCACGTATAAATTTTGTGTGTTATGGTGTCCATTTATGTGGATGGTTTATTTGCTTCAAGTTATATGTTTGTTTGTTTACCGGTTTATATGTGTATGGTAAAATGACAAAATCTTATCTTACGTATAGAACACTGATTCACCCCCCCCTCTTAGTGTTCTTGGATCCCAACAATTGGTATGAGAGCCTGGTACCTCGAAAGAAGTTTAACAGCTTGAGGAAGATCCTGAAACCAGAATCTTTGAACATGGCTATGGAGAGGCTACTTGAGATGGCTCTTAAGGATTATGATGCTGAAAGGATGAAGAATTTAAAATTGCAAGATGAATTGAATTCTACAAATGAATTCATTCTTATCCTGCAAGAAAGGTTATCATTTGCTCAAGCCAAGAGAAAGGAACTTTTGCAAAACCTGGATGATGAGGAGAAGAATGCACTTAAGGAAAAATGTCAAAAACTAAGTCAAGCAAACATGCTCATGAAGAATGAAATGCAAGATCTGACTATGAGATTATCAAAAGATATTGAGGATAGAAAGAAGAAGGAATATAATCTTGTTATATCTCTGAAGAACAAATTTGATGAATGTGGCATATTGACTCATGAGAATAATTTGTTGAGAACTGATTTGGCACACTCTCGGAACAATGAACAAGAACTTGAAAGACAAATAACTACTTTGAGAGATGATCTGACTACTGCAAGTGAGTATAAAGAAAAAATCAGGATTAGTATTGCACAGTTGGATGATTCTAGAGGACTTGCATTTGTACAAGTTGAAAGCTCTGGTATTGCAAATGAAGATCAGACAACCGATATGCAGAACTCATCATAACAGAGGAAACTGGTAAGGCAATCTAATGGTTATAAATTCAATGGTATATTTTTTGTTTGTAATAAATTTGGGCATATGGCTAAACAATGTAGAAATAAAGCAAATCAAAACTACAATCATGTTCCCAGTCAATGCACAAATTGAAAGAAATATGGTCATAGATCAGAAGATTGCAGAAAAAATGTTAAATGTCATGCATGTGGAAAGTTTGGACATTTTTCTAATCATTGTAGGTCAAGTAATGACATCGGATATGTTAAAGGAATTCAAAAGAACAATGTTACATGTTATGCATGCAACAAAATAGGTCATATTGTTAAGTACTGTAGAAGCAAGACTCAACTGATTAGCAATGATAAAGATAATGAGAAAGGAAAGCAGAAGGTAGATGAAATACAACAAGATCTTACCAAGAGATGGGTTAGAAAATATGAAGAACCAAGTGGAGATGGATCTACATCAGTAACTCCACTAGTAGAATAGAGCATTCATGTATCGGCAAGAATTTCCACTGGTAATTGAGGCATAAGCCTTAGGGGTTGGCAAATTCATTGCAAATATTGCTTATTCCCTTGGAGGAGATCAGAAGAGATCTAGAGAGTTGAGTTCATCATTGTTGAAGGTTCACCTGACATAAGACTATGGAACCGACATCTGGTAGGGTACATCACGAAGCATTTATGATAGAGAAATATTAGGGTTTTATTCGCTAATAAAAAGGGAAAGTGATTTAATTTTCACTCACCCCGCATTCAAGCATTCAGAGAGAAGTGAAGAAGCCTGAAGCTTACATTTCCACCATCACTTCTGATTCTGACCCTGAGGACAATGAACCTCTATCTTTCAAAAGGGTACAAAGGAAGAAAGTAGATCAACCATCGGTAGAGCAGAAGAAGGTGGAGCCTAGGAGGAGACTTGTTAGAAAGGCAACTAAACCTACTACACCACCACCTCTAGCAAGGAAGCTTATATAAAAGAGAAAACTAGTCACATCTACTCCGAAAACTACAAGCAAAAAGATGAAGAGTGATGATACTGAATCTGGTAAGACCACAAAGATCTGTGCTGAATTGATTGATGAAATAACCAAGGATGGAATTTTGAAAAATGTATCTAAGTATTATGAATATTTAGAGGATGATGAACAAAATGAGATTGAAGAGGCAATTTTGTTATACATGGATATATATAAGAAAGCTTTAGTAGAAATTTTGAAGGAAATTCCTTTATCACTATACAATAAATTAGATGCTAGAAGAGTTGATGCAATAAAAAGGGATAGAGAAATTAAGGAAGTATGAGTTTTGGAAATGTGTGGTGCTATAAACAATGAGGAAATGAAAAGATGCATAGATGTTGCAAACAAAACAATATTTAGTAGTAAACCTTAGTGAATAAGCCTAATGATGGGCATAGTTAATGAGGTAATAAATGAGACCAGTAAGGGTTGGACCAAATTCTTCCAAAAGAATCCAGATTTTCTTACATCTCATGAAGAGTTTGTTAAGGCAACAAATTCCACCATTCCAGATAAATCAAAAGGGAAAGGTATTTTGGGAAGTTCAACTCCAATTTTTACTAAACCGACAGTAACTATAGATATATAGACACAACCGACAGTAAAAGAAAGTGTACAGTCTGTACCGACACAAACTATTTTTGAGCAAGGCAATGTACAAGACACTGTGAATATTATGGATAATACTCCATTGACAGTAATTGACACTGCACCAAGAGGCGAAGCCACCGGTGCTAAAGAAGATAAGGTAAAGGGAATTGAGTGTACATCAACAGTTCATGTTGATTCTTTGACAAAGGTTTTGACAATTGAAACTTCTCAAGTTGAGAAGAAACCAGTCACTAAGATGAGTCCAACTAAGTTGATGATGGTGGCTACTCAAAAACTATTAAAGGAGGGATCTGTAGAGGGAATAATAGATCAATCAATTACAATGTTGCATAAATTAATCTCGGATTGTCAGATTGAGAATGAAACAAGCCCTTCCGACAAGCTTAAGGCATTAACAGAGTACATATCTAACAATTTTCAATCACTACAATAGATATCAGACCAACATACATTAAAAATATTTATTGTGGCTAAGAAAGCCACCTTTGACAAGATCATTGAAACATAGAAAAAGAAAATTGAAGCTAAACTCATGTTCTTATTGAGAACTACTTAAAACAATGTACAAATATCTACAGGGTCTGTTGTAACATACAAATTCTTACAGCAAATGTAGATAGCAGATTAAAGGAATTACATGATAAGGTAGCTAGCATTGCTAATTCTTTTGATGGATTAACCGCACTGGCAACATCTGTTGATGGAGAAATTTTGTCTTTGGAGAACCAAATTTTTTCTTTTGAGAAGGAGAGAGATAAAGTCATTCGGAGAGCAATGAGTCTTAGATGATTGGTGAGTCTCATATTGGATTCACTAAGTGTACATAAAAGAGAGTGTATGGACATGATTTCCAAACCCACACCAATAGAAGTCAAAGGGAAGGAAACACTGGCACACTTACTAAGTGGACTAGCATCCATATCTAATACTTTCAAAACCAGTTGGGACACATACTTATAGTTGTTGGATAAGGCTTACCCAAAAATTTTGAAGTTAGTCAAGCTCTAGTAAAACAAACAATATTTATTCACTATTTTGTTCTGAATTCTTCCAATTCTTTCACCAGTATTTGGCATTGATGCCAAAGGGGGAGTATGCATATGTGTGAAAAATATCAAAAAATATCAGACATGAACATATAGGAAGGACATCAACATATCAAAAGGAGTTTATTGATCAGAGGGAGCATATTTTAGCTGAATCGACAGGGAATTCATTTTTCATATGAGTATTTCCATCAATGCCAAAGGGGGAGATTGTTGGAAATTGACACTCATCAGATTCATTTTGTTTTCATTGATGGCAACAAGATCATATGGAAGTCATATACTGACATACACCGACATTAAAGTATCCAGGATTATATCAGCACCGACACCGACATCGACATCAAATACTTCAAGGAAGCCGACATTAAGGAATTTTTATTTAGAAAATTATTTTGTGATTATTTTCGAGGTAGACATTGAATATCTTTTGTAATGTATTGTAAGATGACATAAATCATATTGTTTGTAATGGGTATATAGGTCAGTTTGCTAGGTCATTTTGTAGTGTGTGAAAAGATGTGACATAGGAGAATATAGTAGAACTGTATAATGCGAAGTGTATGTATGTAGATCATTTGTATGCCAATGTTATATCATGCAATGATTTGTAGATAGTTTAGAAATAATTCTTGAAGGAGAAGAGATACCAGTAGTAGTGTTCAGGGTTTATGAACCGGTATAGAGCAAATCTAGAATCAAAACTCTATTTGGCATAGCAGATGCATTTTGTGAGTTTATTTTCAGTGTTTTACTGCAGCAGAATCTTGTAGTCAGTGAGAATCTTTAATGATGAGCAGTGTGCTCTAGACAGTGTGTCTTCTTGCATGTGCAGGCCCCCATTATATGTAATATCCTTTCATATGGCTAGTGAATTGATATTGTGGGTCACAAATCCCACCGTGGGTTTTCCTCTTTGAGGTTTTCCACATATAAATTCTATGTGTTATGGTGTTCATTTATGTGGATGGTTTATTTGCTTCAAGCTATATGTTTATTTATTTACTGGTTTATATGTGTATGGTATAAAAGGATAAAATCTTATCTTACCTATAGAACACTCATTCACCCCCCCTCTCAGTGTTCTTGGATCCCAACACTATATACCCTATACAAATTTTCATGCCTTATGTCAACTTACAAAGACATATACAATATCAAATTACATGTCAGCTAGATAACATAAATGCATAAACATTAAAATCAATTGTCGATGTTGGATCCAAGATATGTTGACCTCCAATATCGATAACCTTTACTAAACCATGTCAGCTTGCATTGCTGGTAACCAAAGAAATCCTTTTTCATGTTGGTGTCGATGTTGGTGAAGTTTCCATGAACTACCTGTCGGTACACCATAGAACCAAAACGTGAAGTCGGAACACAATACCATTTTTCCATCACTGACAACATAGTGAAACCAACCAATTGAGTCTCAATTGCCAACAAATTCTCCTTTCTATCTTTATTATTTGTATCCTCTATGGTAGGTTGGGAAGGAAGGTCTTTATCATCTAAGGCTTCATCTTTTATATGAGGAGATAGGTCATAAATAAAATGCATAATACCATCTTCCCTACAAATATGTTGATGGTTAAGATAATCTTTAGGAGAATAAGGGGGGTCTAAATGAATTGGTAAACCAACATTTTGATCTTGGACTCCTTGCACTAAAGTACCTTTTGAGAAGAGGACTGTGTCATGTTTCTCTTCAATGTTTCTTCTCCACTAGAGAGATCATTGATAGGAGTATTGACTCTTTCCTCATGAATAAAAGGTATTTTAGGAGTACAAAAACTCATTTATTCTTCATCTTGAGAAGGAGTACCATGTATGGAGGGTAAGGTAACATTAAGCAAGGTATTTATGATATCATCCTCTTCCACTAGGATATCTTTTAATGAGAGAAAAATTTTAGGAGAAAGATCAACATCATTCTTCAAATCTTCCCCTTTAGGAGAGAGAATTTTAAAAGGAGTGTTAATAATCTCTTCTTGCACTAGAATATCCTCATGGGAAGGAGAATCCTTAGGAGAGGAAAAATCATAACTATGTATAAAAGAAACATATGAGTTGTCATCATATGAACAAAAGGGAATATTATTGAGATCTTGAATTAAACTTGAAATTAATTTAGCAAAGAAAGAAAAAAATTCCATTTATTCAATATACTTAAGAAATGTCCACCCAATGTATGCAATGAATAAATTAAAAATAAGCTCTGAGAACAAAATAGATTTAAGCAACCCACAAAGAAATTTAACCACAATAAATTAGGATTTTTATGAATTTAACCTTTACATTTATGTAATTTGAATATTAATCAATGAGTACAAACTTAAAAATTAAAATGCCTACGAATCAGATTTGAGAACACAAATAAAAAATAATGGTGTAAGGAGTCAAGTTCACCAAAATTTGATGGTGGAAAATTAGGGTTACGGTTAAATTAAGATAATAAAACCACTAAATTACCTAATTCAACATTACATAGGGGAGTAGAGCAATTTAATAGATCTAGACTTGTAATACAAATATTTTGATCAGATTCTAGGCTCCTTGGATAGGGCTTTCTCCTTGAGTTGAACTGATTTGGATTGTTGAAAATTGAGGAAAAATAGGTGTTTATTGAAGAGATCAGGAAAAAACAGTGAGCTACAGATGTCGTATAGAGACACCAACCTAGTTCTAGGCAAAATAAGATGTCATAGATATATTCCTACTTAAGTTTGATTTTTTAATAGTCTAAATTTGCCACAGTCCTCTAAATTTTTTGCCTCTAAAAGTTGTACCTATTCCTCTTTGTCAATTATGTTGATCCTCTTGAATGTGGTTGTGTACCTATTTCATGCACACACAGAGAAGAGGAAAATTGTTTGTGAATAGAGGTTTTCCTAAGTTAAACCTCAATTTAGTAATTGGCCATGTGACAATTTATGGCACTACAATTTCTACTTTGAAATGTGAAATATATATTATATATTTATTTATTACTTTTTAATAGATCCATTTGTCCTTATTATTATATATTCTAAATTTTTTATGTCTTTATATTTAAAAAAAATGGTTGAGTTTCACATAGTTTTCTTTCACTTTCTTTTACAATCAACACATTAGATGTTTCTTCCCTTGGAAGTGACATATTTCAACAGAATTATATATAATATTATATAAATATATTTCATAATATAATAATTTTGGTTTATTTTGTAGAGGGGTATGTGCAGGATCATGGTGGGCCAAACTAAGCCCTTAAGTGGTGATAAAAATTCAGCAAAAAGAGAGTTAGGCAACTTGATGTAAAAATTTGAATAAGTTATCAACATTATTTAAAAATATGTAAGAATATAATCTATATAAAATTGAATGTAATTTTTAAGCTACTAGTTGTTTTCTAAAAAAAGAAAATCTATTTGGTGAAAATTTAAAATTTCAATGCAGTAGTACTAAAATTTTAGGAAAAAGATAAGAAGAAGGTGTCTGTCTGACCACACTAACCACAATAAAATTATAAGATTTTAGATATAAGTAGAAGATTCATTTCCTAATATGACACGATTTTTTGTAATTTGTTTCAAAAGAAAGAGGAAGATGGAGATGGATAAATATAAATATATGGAGACAATGAGAGGGAGAGGTGGAGATATAGAAATATAGAGATATAGTGATTAATATATAGATACTGAAGTAGAAATGGATATATAGAGAGTAGGAGAGATAGAGGGAGAGATAATGTGAATAAGAGATAGATATAATAAGATATACACAGAAAGGGAGAGATTGAGATGGGAAGATGGAGATATAGCGGGAAAGAGTGAGATAAAGGAGGTGATAGAGGCAAGTAATAGAGAGTAGGAGAGATGGAGGGAGACATGATGTGAATAAGGGATATATATAGAAAGAGGGAAATATAAGGATAGAAAGGAGATATATATATCTTGAGAAATATAGAGGAGGTGAGAGAGATAAATATATAGAGAGAGCAAGACATGGAAGGAGGGATAAAGGTGTTATAATTAATTAAGTATTAAATCATCCAACTAACCCAATATAACTAACATAAGGTGTTATAATTAATTAATTACATAAACTATTCAACTAAGCCAATATGACTAACATAAGGGATGTGTGTCACATGTCAACATCTCCATCCATCTATATACATTATAATATAATATCCCTAGTTACATAATAGAGAGAGGGAGAAATAGAGATAGGAAGAGTGAGATAATGAGAGGGGGAGATAGAAAGATATATGAAGTAATATATAGAGAGATAGGTGTCAACACTTATCCTTCTGGAGATCTATGGTTATGTTTAACCAACACATTGTGTGCACCGACATGTTCAGTGACTTATGCACAGTCACTGGTATATTGTTCACTGATAGGTTATATTGTTCACCGACACTGAGGATGACTTGTTATCATCTGGAGATCACTTGATTATGTTGAAGACATGGTTTGGATACTTGGTTTTGGTGTTTTGGCTATTGGTCTAATCAGGTTGACATATTTGTTGTTACCGACAGATTGGTCTAGGTTATGGATCGGTATGCATTATCTATTCCAGATCAGCACGACACATTATGGAGATGTTTTGTTGATTGGATATTGTTGTTAATGTATTGAGCCAACATGATGCATCACATCTTGACTTGTTTGTAATTGATTTAATTGTAATATTATTAGTGAGCCAACCTGCACATTTGGTATTAGGTTTTGTATATATGTAAGATCTCAATTGATGAGATAAAGGATATGGGATATGATATGTTAGGCTATGGTATTACAACATGGTATGTGTGAATATTGAAGATCGTATGAGCAGACCATAGAGAAGGTTCAAGGCAGGTTTGAAGGTGATTATTAGAGCTTAACCAGTACTGAATCCAGCATTGGAGATGCTATTTTGAGCCGTACATTATTCTAGGATTTAAACATCCTACTGTAGTTATTGCGACTCTCATTTGAGCAGTGTGCAGAACCCATTTGTATACACTTACTATCTATAGTAGTAGTATCATTTGATGTGGGTAAGGTTTCCCACTGTGGTTTTTTCCCTTATAGGGTTTCCACGTCAATATCTCTATGTTATGTGTTGTGGATGTTGTTTCTCTTTCTATTTCATGCATTAAGTTTCACAGGTATTGAAATTAACTGTTAATATGTTAACCGACATTAAGTTTGGTTTACCGGTATCAAGTATCAAGTTTGATTAAGTTGTATTTGGGTTGAAATTCATAGACAACTAGTTCACCATCCACCCCCCTCTCAGTTGCCTTCCGGGTCCTAACAATTGGTATTAGAGCTAAGTTCTCTTTTTGGAGAATGCTAACAACTTGAGGAGATCCTATGGCAACAAACATTTTCAGGAAGGACAATCTGAAACTTGATGGAACTAACTATGGTATATGGAAGATTAGAATGGAGACACATCTAAATTGCATTGGAAGAGACATATGGGAAGTTACAAAAAATGGTTATGTTGGTCCCACACTAAATCAACCTAATCCACCAACATTGGGTAAAGATCAAGAAAATGATTGCAAAGCAAGATAAGCACTTTTGAGCGCATTATCAAATCAACAAATCATGGGATTATCAGACCAATCTACTGCTAAATCTATTTGGGATAAATTGGAGACATTGAATGAAGGAGATACCACTGTCAAAATTGCAAAACTGGAATGTTTCCGAGTTAGGTATGAAAAATTGAAAATGGAAGAAGATGAAATAATTTTTGCTTTTATGGAAAGAGTTAATGAAATTGTTTTAGGAATACAATGTTGTGGAGGATCCTTAAGTGAAGATGAAATTGTTTCTAAAGTTTTAAGAGCATTGCCGCCGACATACAAAATGAAAGTAACTACTATTAATGAGTTGAGAACAATGCCTAATACATCAATATCTAGAGATACCTTGGTTGAAGAACTTTCAACATTTGAGCTTGAGGAATTTGGTCTTTTTGCTATAATTAAGAGAGATTTAGCTTTCAAAGAAACATTATCTGTAGCATCATCATCATCATCTAACAAATTTGATTGGAAAGCACTGTATGAAAGAGAACTTGAAGATATCAAAAGGGAAAATGAAGAACTGGAAGAACTTGAAGCACTATTTGCAAGGAAAATGCCTCAAGATCCAGTTGGAAGTAAGTATGAAGGTAAAGCACCATTTAAATGTTTTAATTGAAATAAAGTTTGTCATATGGCATCTAGATGTCCTGACAGACATGCAGGATTGATAGAGGAAGCTAAAAGAACATATAAGCTTAACCCTGAATATCAAAGATACAGATTTAAGAAGAATATAGACAAATCTTGTTACTATACTGATGAAGAATACTATGTTGATGAAGAAGTTACTGATGATTCTGATGAAGAACCAAAAGATAATGCATGGGCTTTTTGTTGCAATAAAGGAAGATCAACCGTCACCTACTGTTCCATCGGTAGAGTAAGCCCTGACAGCTAAAATTTAAGAAAAGGATGAATGGATCATAGATTCCAGATGTTCACATCATATGACTAGTGATAAAAGTAAATTCTTATCTTTTCAGGAATATAGTGGAGGTCTAGTAAGATTTGGCGATGATAAAGATTGTTTGATCAAAGGAAAATGCACTATATCTTTGGATGGTAAACACAATACTGACAATGTTTATTATGTTGAAGGTTTGAAGCATAATCTTTTGAGTGTTGGTCAACTAGTTGAAAAGGGATTTCGGTTACAATTCAAGAATGGTAAATGCAAAATCATAAACAGAACTGGATTAGAGATTACAACCGGTAATCAGACTAAAGGTAATATCTTTCATTTGAACAACAGTGATAAGACATGCTTGATTGCACATATTGATGAAAGTTGGTTATGGCATAAGAGACTTTGTCATGTAAATTTTGATTGCATTATAAAGATCAGTTCAACTAAGGCAGTAAGGGATTTACCTAAGATTGCGAAACCTCATAATCTGGTATGTAAGGAATGTCAAATGGGAAAGCAAGTTAAAACAACTTTTAAGAGTATTTATGAGAAATCCAATAATGTTCTTGATTTAATTCATACTGACTTATGTCGTCTAACAAGAACAAGAAGTCTATAGGGAGATAGATACTTTATGCTAATTATTGATGATTATTCTAGAATGTGTTGGGTTACTTTTCTCAAGGAGAAATCAAAAGCTTTTGGAAAATTCAAACTATTCAAGGCAATGTTAGAGAATGAAACTGGTAAGAAAATAAAATGTTTAAAATCAGATCAAGGAGGAGAATTTACATCTAAGGAATTTAATACATTCTATGAAGTGTATGGAATCAGAAGACAACTATCAACACCCCAGACACCTCAGCAAAATGGAATTGTAGAAATGAAGAACAAAACTATTCTGGAAGAAGCTAGAAGCATGATATTGAAAGAAAATCTACCTCATGTGTATTGGAGAGAAGTAGTGAATACAATGGTTTACACTTTTAACAGAGTTCACATCAAAGGTGAAACCGGTAAGACCCCTTATGAACAATGGTTTGGTAATACTCCTACTCTTAAATACTTCCGAATTTTTGGAAGCAAATGCTATATTAGGAGATATGAGTATATTGGTAAATTTGATCCTAGAAGTGATGAAGGAATATTTCTTGGTTATTCATCTAAGAGCAAGGCATATAGATGTTTTAATAAAAGACTATAGAAAATCATTGAGAGTGCTAATGTGAAGATAGATGAACAATTTAGAGGAAATTCAAGGTATGTAGATTCTGAACCGACAATTGAGATGATCATGAATGAACCTATACAAAGTGCACCGACACAAAGTATGGATCCAGTCACACCGACATCATCAGAGAATTCCACATTGACTGAAGAATGACAACATGTGAATAAACCTGGGTATATAAGACTGAATCACTCAGAAAATCAGATAATTGGGAATAAATTTCAAGGTGTTATGACAAGAGGAAGACTGAAAAATGAAGAAGTATGCTTAATTTCTGAAATTGAACCATCATCTATTATTGAAGCTTGTCAAGATGAACATTGTATTAAAGCATTGGAAGATGAATTAGAACAAATTGAAAAGAACAATACATGGACTTATGTCCCCAGCCTAAAGACAAAAATGTAATTGGAGCTAAATGGGCATTCATAAATGTTGGATTTTGCCAAGATCAAGGGCACAATGAAAAGCATAAAAGAGACAATAGAATGACAAGAACAAACTGTATTCTCATCAATATAAAAATGATCAACTGGATTAACCAATACAATGAATAGAGGCCTGCTTATATAGGCAAGGCCATATGGATGTATGAGCACACAAATATGACAAGTGGCTCAATGAGAAACAAGGGTAGGTAGGAAATAGGTGTGGGTAGGTAGGAGAAATAATATAATATTCCACATGAGGTGGATCACCCACCGAAGGTGGAATTATCACTCCACAATAAGTGGATATGATAGTGTAATAACAAGATCAACACCATAAGAGGTGGAATTTCTCCTACACACACTATCCCAATGTGACACAAACACCCAAGTGTCTCATATCCAAACTACTATAAAATGCATTATCCTAAGTTAACTTAAGTAAGTGTAATAATATCCATAATGAATATTTATTTACACCAACACCCCCCCTTAAGTGCAACTTAGGGGAATGAAGACTCAAGTCAACAATGCAAGATGGGTCCCGGCTACAAGGCCATGATAGGTACCCAGGTACAACATGCAAATGCAAGAAAAACAATGCAATGCAATCTATCATAAACGGAGAAAGGGAGAAAACCCAGTGGGAAAAAACTCCCCCCCAAAAGAGAGATGAATGTACAATAGAATCTCAATGAAGAAGGACAAAACCTCAAAGAGGAAAAAGTCCCCCCCATAAGAGAGGAAGGAGAAGTCAGCTGACCCCCCCTAATGACACATCCCGCACCCCCAAGAGAGCTCGCAACTGCTGGAACTTACTCTCGGTGAAAGGTTTGGTGAATATGTCAGCAACCTGCTCTGTTGTAGGACAATACTGCAAATCAATGACTTGCTCCTGGATGAGCTCTCGGATATAGTGCATATGAATCTCGATGTGTTTGGTCCGCTGGTGCTGGACCGGGTTCTTCGAGATGGCAATGGCACTCTGATTGTCACAATATAGAACTGTCGGCCGTGGAGTAGTGAATCCAAACTCTGTGAGAATCTGCTGGAGCCAAATGGTCTCAGTTGCTGCATTAACAACGCCTCGATACTCAACCTCAGTCGAAGAGAGAGCAATAGCATGTTGCTTCTTGCTCTGCCAACAAATGGGGCCCGAACCAAGGTGAAAACTGTAACCAGAAGTAGACTTATGATCAACTAGATCGCCAGCCCAATCGGAGTCTGTGTAACCAACCAAGCGAAGTCCTGTGCCTGTTGCATAGTGAATCCCATAGTGATGTGTACCCTGGATGTAATGTAGAATGCGTTTGGCGGCTTTCCAATGAAGCTCATGTGGTTCCTGCATGAAGCGGGAAACCATGCCAACTGCAAATGAAATATCAGGGCGTGTATGAGTCAAGTAGATGAGACTACCCACAAGCTGACGATACAAAGTGGCATCAACTAGTGGAGAAGAACACTGAGCCTCAAGCTTGACTCCTGAAAGAAAGGGAGTCGGGGCAGGCTTACAATCAGCCATATGAAAGCGTGCAAGTAGATCAAGAGCATACTTGGGCTGTGATAGAGTAATCCCGGAAGGTGACTGTGAAATCTCTATCCCGAGAAAGTAGTGCAAAAGGCCCAAGTCAGTCATAGAAAACCTATCATGCAAAGCAGATTTGACCCTGCTAATGATGGATGTAGTACTCCTTGTAATGATCAAGTCATCAACATAGAGCACAAGTATCAGGTGAGAGTCATCCTGTCGCAAAATGTAGACATTCGGATCGGAATGACACCTGGTGAAACCTGCGGAGAGAAGAAAGGAATCCATCTTGGCATACCAAGCCCTGGGGGCTTGCTTAAGGCCATAGAGAGATTTCCTTAGTCTGCAAACCAAGGAAGTATCCTGGATGAAACCCTGTGGCTGCTCCATATAAATCTCCTCATCAAGATCACCATGAAGAAAGGCACTCTTCACATCCATCTGATGTACAGCCCAACCATGAGCTGTAGCAATAGCAAGTGTCAAACGAATGGAGTTCATCTTAGCTACAGGTGCAAAGGTCTCAGTATAGTCAACACCTGCAACCTGTGAGAAACCTTTTGCAACAAGCCGAGCCTTATACTTATCCACACTACCATCCGCTGCAAACTTGGTCCGATAGATCCACTTACATCGAACCATCTTTCTCCCCTTAGGGAGATGGACTAGATCCCATGTGTTGTTCCTCATCAAGGAACTATACTCTTCCTCCATAGCTTGGTCCCACTCAGGAACCCCTGATGCTTCCCTAAATGTCTGTGGATCGGAAGCGGTAGCAATAAATGCATGTGGAAGATCCTGATGTTGTGATCGAGTTCTCCGTGTATCCGAAGGATCCCCAACAAGAGAACCCGCATACTCAAGTGTCTGTCGAGCCCAACGAGGTCTAGGTGGAGGTGGAGAACGAGGCACCTCAACTGCAAGTGGACCCTGCGGAGGTGCAACCCTGCGAGTCAGAGTTGAGGGAGTCTCATCATCTGAATCACTAACATCACTATCCACAATGGAGGAAGGTGGAGGAGGTAGAGAGGCTAAGCTAGGAGAGCTTTCCTCAAAGTGAACACTCCTCTCAATGAATATCTCATGTGTCTCTGGATCCATCAATCTGTATGCCTTAACACCCTCAGGATATCCAACAAATATGCAAGGCCGACTCTATGGTTCCAATGCCTTGCGTTTCTGTGGAGGTATGCGAGCCCATGCTGGACACCCAAAGACTCTGAAATGTCTCACAATCAGTTTCCTACCAGCCCAAGCTTCAAAAGGAGTAATACCTTGTAAAGCTTTGTGAGGAACCTGATTCTGGATGTGTGTGGCACAACTGATAGCCTCTGCCCAAAAGGCGGGATCAAGAGAACGTGCATGAATCATACAGCTAGCCATTTCTTTGAGAGTTCGATTCTTGCGTTCTGCAACCCCGTTCTGCTGTGGAGTGTATGCAACAGAATGCTGAAGATAAATCCCCTCAAATGTACAAAAATCCTCAAGTCTCTTGTTCACATATTCCCTGCCATTATCTGTACGAAGAATCTTGACCACTTTCCCTGATTGCTTCTCCACACGAGTCTTGAAGTCCTGAAATCTGTCAAATACTTCACTCTTATGAATGAGAAAGTAGACCCAAGTGAAGCGGGAGTAGTCATCAATGAAGGTAAGAACATAGCGGGCCTTACTAAATGAAGGTGCTGGAAATGGACCTGCTACATCACTGTGAACAAGTTGAAGAACTTCCAAAGCTCTCCAAGTTTTCTCTTTATCAAATTTCTCTTCGGGATGCGTGCCCATGGAACAACCTGAACATACACCCTCTGAAAAGCTGATTCGAGGAAACCTGTGACCATGTCTTTAGTGCTGAGCTGCTGAAGATAGCGGTAGTTGAGGTGACCAAACCGCTCATGCCATAGCTTACTTTCTGAATTTGAATGAGTAAGCAAGGCCCTAGAAGGTGAACTTGGCACAAAGTGGGAAAATGAATAAAGCCTTGAGTTGTCATTGACTTGTCCCACTGCTACCAAGGCATCATCATCAAGTTCCTTTACCACAACTGAATCTGGTGTAAACTCAACCTTTTTCCCATTCCCATAGTGAGTGATTTGGTAGATGGAGAGAAGATTGGTAGACAAGTTAGGAACATAGAGAACATTCTCAAATGTTCCATCATCCATGTCAACTGAACCTTTCCCTTCAACCTCTACTTGTGTATCATCACCTATGTAAATGTGAGGTACCTTAGATGGCTCTAATGAAGAAAACTGCTCCTTTGTAGAACCCATGTGATATGAGGCACCTGAGTCAAGTATCCATTGCTGTGAAGAACCTGTTGTAGCCACAAATGCTTGCCCTTTTCCCTTAGACTGTGAGGAAGAAGAAGAAGATGAATCCTTCTTTGTGTAGGCTGATGGCAAGTTGATGTTGTTTTTCTTGAGAAGATTGGTTAACTCGTCAACTTGCTTTGCGTGGCATCGATGCTCATCATGACCATACTTTTTGCAATATGCACAAGTTGGTTTATCCTTCTTGGGTGGTGTCCCCTTCTTGGAAGAGGATTGAAGATTGCCTTGTGATGGAGAGGATGATTGTCCCTTTTCCTGGTGTGGTTGAGACTTAGATTGCTTCTTCTTCTTGTTGGAATTTTTGCCTTGACTTCCTTGATTTCCTTGATTTCCTTGATTTGCTACCAAAGCCTTGGACTTTGAAGACTTGAGAAACCCCATGTTCAACAACTTAGATTGTTCCAATATCAACATTTCTGTGAAAGCATCAAAAGAAGGCATAACATAAGAACTCCCCACTGTCAAACGATGAGTTTGGAAGCTAGATACAAATGCTGCATATTCTAGTGCAAGCTTGTCCAACAAGTTGAATATCAATTGAGCATCCTTTTTGTCAATTCCACAATCCTTTAGCTTTGCTCTTAGCTCATTTGCTTTGGTTACATAATCTTGGATTGTATCAAAATTCTTGGGATCTAAGTTGGTGAGCTCATTATCAATCTGATAGCCTCTGATTTCATCAACTTGTCCATACAATTTCTAAAACATATCCCAAGCCTCTTTAATTGTTTTACACTTCTCAATGTGGAAAATGAGGTCATCTGATACATACTTGCGTAAGGTTCCAAGAGCCATGCAATTCTTTGTGAGCCATTCTAATTGAGCATTTAGATCAGCCTTAGGATCAGGTGGTGCTGTTATTGTTCCATCTATGTAGTGTGTGAGACCCTTTTCCATTAGTTTACTCCATACTTTAATTTTCCATGATGCATAATTATGTGGAGTTAATGGTGGAAACTTATTAGGACTCATTGCAACAAGAATGGAAACAGCACAAGAGAGGCACAATCACACAAGACACCCCCCCAAATTCACTCAATCAAAGAACCCCCCCCAAATGTGATGATTTTGGCACTTTATAAGTAGTGCGTATACAATGGGCCACTTGCAAAAAATGGAAAAGTGGACTTCTGATTTACAATTTTACAACTGCCTCAAGAAGGCCAAAAGAGACTCAAACTGATAATGCAAGAGATCTAACTAAGATCCAAGCAATTTACAAGTACCTAATAGGCCAAATAAGACCAATATCTGAAAGTACAATTTTCACTCAAAATCTCTGAAATCTGATCATAGATTCTGAAAGTAGACAAAAAAATAAGCACTTTAAAAAAAAACGGCACCTAAAAAGGAGGTCGTATGAGTTCAAACGAGGCCTTTGAAGTTGCAGAATTGAGGATTGGACAGGTACAGCTGAGAGAATCCGAAAATTCTGAAAAACCTGTGCATCAAAATCAGAAAATAACCACACCACTGTGAAGATCATGAAATTTTAGCCCATTTAAAAAAAAATTGCACCAAAAAGGGAGCAAAAATGAGCAAGATATGGCCTTCCAAAGTTGGATTGCAAAACTGAAAAGCCCAATGGAGAGGGGTTAAAAATTTTCAAAAAAATGCTGATGTGGCACTGACATCAGCAAAACACTATGTTAAATTTGACGACCGTATGACCGTCATGAAAACTTCGCCTTCCTGCTGACTGAGCGTCCGTACTGTACGGACTGTTGACTGTGTCGCTGACTGTGCAAGCCGTACGGATTCCGTGGCACTGTACGGATGCTTACGCGGCTGTGTGACTGGGCAGTATAGAATGCACGCGTGGCGATGTACGGATGCCTGTTTGCAGTCCACGTGGCTGGGTCGAGTTGACTGGGCCTTGCCGGAGGTTTATCTGGCGACGGGAGTGGCTTCGCCGGAGGTCTGAGGCCGGCGGCCGCGCTGGAGCGGATGGTGTAGGCGCGCTGTCGGAGATCTCTGGCCGGCTGTGGCGCCTAGGAGATACCGGAGGCGTGGTGCAGCCGGAACAGGTGGCGCTGGAGCGGCGGGAGGAGAAACCGAGGCGGCCGGGGAAGAAACGAGGCGATGGCACGGCGTTCGACGGCGGCTCGGGGGTACGATGCCCTGCAAAACCTGCACACAGCAGGTGCTTTGTACGGGTCTGCGGGTACCTGCACAATCCTGCAACGAGGGTACTGTGTACGGGGGGTACGGGGGTCTGCGGACCCCCAAACAAATGTTTTTTTTTTAAATTTTTCTCCCCTTTTTTCGATTTCGGATTTTTTCGAAATTTTTTTTTTTTTTTTTCTAATTTTTGAAAAATATTTTTCAGCAAAAAAAAAAGGAAATTTCTTTTTTTTTTTGAAAAATAAATAATAAATCCGAAAATCCGTACTATGTAGCAAAATTGGGGAAAAAAATTTTCCTCACCAAAATAGGTCGACTTTATAGTCGAAATTTATGGAAATGGCCTCCCGGATTCAACGGTGATGTCCAAATCGCTATAAGATGCCTCCAAAAAATGAAGATCCCGAAATCCAAAAATAGAAGCCTTCCATGATGTCTCCAAAAACTGATCAACGAAGCCCCAATAGCTCTGATACCATGTTGGATTTTGCCAAGATCAAGGGCACAATGAAAAGCATAAAAGAGACAATAGAATGACAAGAACAAACTGTATTCTCATCAATATAAAAATGATCAACTGGATTAACCAATACAATGAATAGAGGCCTGCTTATATAGGCAAGGCCATATGGATGTATGAGCACACAAATATGACAAGTGGCTCAATGAGAAACAAGGGTAGGTAGGAAATAGGTGTGGGTAGGTAGGAGAAATAATATAATATTCCACATGAGGTGGATCACCCACCGAAGGTGGAATTATCACTCCACAATAAGTGGATATGATAGTGTAATAACAAGATCAACACCATAAGAGGTGGAATTTCTCCTACACACACTATCCCAATGTGACACAAACACCCAAGTGTCTCATATCCAAACTACTATAAAATGCATTATCCTAAGTTAACTTAAGTAAGTGTAATAATATCCATAATGAATATTTATTTACACCAACAATAAATAAACTTAATGAAGATTTTAAGGTAATCAATAACAAAGCAAGATTAGTGTGTAAAGGATATTCACAGAAAGAGGGAATCGATTATAATGAAACCTTTGCACCAGTAGCTAGAATTGAGGTAGTCAGATTATTTCTTGCATTTGCAGCTCATAAGAACTATAAAGTATATCAGATGGATGTAAAATGTGCATTTCTGAATGGTGATCTTGAAGAGGAAGTTTACATTGAAAAGCTTGATGGATTTTCATTGACAAATGATAAAAATATGGTTTGTAGATTAAGGAAAGCTTTGTATAGATTGAAGCAAGCTCTTAGAACTTGGTATGCTAGATTGGACAAATATCTTTTGAAGCTTCGTTACACTAAAGGTAATGCAGACAACAACTTATATTTCAAAGTGACTAATGATGACATCTTGGTTATTGAAGTTTTTGTTGATGATATCATTTTTGGAGGAGAAGATGGATTGTGTAAAGACTTTGCTAACAAGATGCAGGAAGAATTTGAAATGTCTATGATTGGAGAGATAAATTTTTTTTTTAGGATTGTAGATTTCACAAACTGATAAAGGTATATTCATATTTTAAACAAAATACTTGAAGGAACTTTTGAAGAAATTTGGTATGGAAAACTCCAAACCACTAAGTACTCCTATGACTACAACTGATAAATTGACATTGAAGGATGATTCAACTCTTGTTAATCCGACAAGATACAAATCTATGATTGGAGGTTTACTATATTTGATGCAAAAAAGACCTGATATAATGAATGCAATATGTATTGTTTCAATATTTTAGAGTAATCCTATAGAAAATCATGAATCAATAGTAAAAAGGATTTTCCGGTATCTACAAGGCACAAAAAATCTTGGTTTATGGTATCCTAAAGATGAAAATTTTGATTTATGTGCATACACCGATGCAAATTGGGGAGGAGATATAGATGACAGAAAGAGTACCATTGGTGGAGCATTCTTTCTTGGTAGCAGATTGATTTCATGGTTGAGCAAGAAGCAAAGTTGTACATCATTATCAATAGTAGAATCAGGATATGTTGCAGCATCAACTAATTGTACTCAGGTATTATGGATTAAGCAAATGTTGAAGGACATAAAGGTAAAATGCAAAGAACCTATAATTATTTATTGTGATAATTTAGAAGCAATTGATATATCAAAGAATCTGGTATTTCATTCTAAGCCTAAACATGTTTCTATCAAATATAAATTTCTGAAAGAGAATGTTGAAGCAAAAGAAGTAAGATTGGTTTATGTGAATACTAAAGAGCAGATTGCATATATCTTTACTAAGCCTCTGCCTAAGGAAACTTTTGAATATCTCAGAGAACAATTGGGGGTAATACCCTCACAAGTAGAGACTTAGACAATTGAAGATTGGCATCAAAATGACAGAAAATAATAGAGAAACCTTTTTCCAGCTTTGATGGAGGAGAGCTACTTCTCACAGGGAGTAGTTGGTTATATTAATTGGTTGTACTAGTTGGTTGTATGCTCTGGTATTTTTATTTCTTTGGCATTTGATGTCAAAGGGGGAGAGATATCTATGGAAAAACTTTGTATTTAGGAAACATTATCCTATGGGGAGAGATTATTCATTGAGGGAGAGATATATACTCTCTGCATTTTGATTTTGATTTCTAGTATCAATCTATTCTGGAGATTGTTTGTTTTTGGTTTTTGGCATTCTGTTTTGGCACTTAGATGTTTTTCCATCTAGTGTTGCCATCAATGCCAAAGGGGGAGATTGTTGGTATTATGGATGTGTGGCATTAGTTTTGTCATTGATGTTAACACTTATCCTTCTGGATATATATGGTTATGCTAAACTGGCACATTGTGTTCACCGGCATGTTCAGTGACTTATGCACAATCACTGGTATATTGTTTACTGGCAGATTATATTGTTCACCGACACCGAGGATGACTTGTTATCATCTAGAGATCACTTGATTATGTCAAAGACATGGTTTGGATACTTGGTTTTGGTGTTTTGGCTATTGGTCTAATCAGGTTGACATATTTGTTGTTACCGACAGATTGGTCTAGGTTATGGACCGGTATGCATTATCAATTCTAGATCAGCATGACACTTTATGGAGATGGTTTATTGATTGGATATTGATGTTAATGTATTGAGCCGACATGATGCATCACATCTTGACTTGTTTGTAATTTATTTAATTGTAATATTCTTAGTGAGCCAACCTACACATTTGGTCTTAGGTTTTGTATATATGTAAGATCTCAATTGATGAGATAAAGGATATGGGATATGGTATGTAAGGTTATGATATTACAACATGGTATGTGTGAATATTGAAGATCATATGAGAAGACAATAGATAAGGTTCAAGGAAGGTTTGAAGGTGATTATCAGAGCTTAATAGGTACTGAATCAGCATTGGAGATGCTATTTTGAGTAGTACATTATTCTAGGATTTAACCATCCTACTATAGTCATTGCGACTCCCATTTGAGTAGTGTGCTCTAGGCGGTTGGCCTTTCTGCATGTGCAAACCCCATTTGTAGTAGTATCATCTTATTGTGGGTAAGGTTTCCCACCGTGGTTTTTCCCTTTACAGGGTTTCCACATTAAAATATTTGTGTTATGTATTGTGGATGTTGTTTCTCTTTCTGTTTCATGCATTAAGTTTCACCGGTATTGATATTAACTATTAATCTGTTAACTGGAATTAAGTTTGGTTTACCGGTATCAAGTATCAAGTTTGATTAAGTTGTATTTGGGTTGAAATTCATAGACAACTAATTCACTCCCCCCTCTCAGTTGCCTTCCATGTCCTAATAATAGAGTGATATATGTAGAGAGAGAGCAAGAGAGAAAGAGATAAGAAGTGAATGAGAGACAAATAGAGAGGGAGAGGGAGATATGGGAAGATAGAGGTAGAGAAGATAAGAGCGAGAGATAATGGAGGTCATGGAGAGAGGTAAGATAGAGTGATATAGATCAGGAGGGAGAAATAAGGAATGTGTGTGTGTGTGTGTGTGTGTGTGTGTGTGTGTGTGAGAGAGAGAGAGAGAGAGAGAGAGAGAGAGAGAGAGAGAGAGAGAGAAGGCAAAAGAGAGATATATATAGATAGGGAGAGATAAAAGGAACGAGGAAGAGGGAGAGGTGTAGAGATAGTGTATATATATATATATATATATAGAGAGAGAGAGAGAGAGAGAGAGAGAGAGAGAGAGAGAGAGAGAGGCAAGGGTGAGATAATGGAGGTGGTAGAGGCAAGTAATAGAGAGTAGGAGAGATTAATAGAGAGATTATGTGAATAAGAGATAAAGATAATAAGATATAGATAGAGAGGAAGAGGGAAAGATGGGAAAAGAAAGATAGAGGGAGAAAGGGTCAGATAAAGGAGATGATAGAGGCAAGTAAAAGAGTGTGTGTGTGTGTGTGTGTGAGAGAGAGAGATATAGGGAGGGGGAAATATGGAGTGTGTGAGAGAGCGATACAGACATAGATATAGAGATAGGAAGGGAGAAATAAGGAGTGTGTGTGTGTTCTTCTGTATTGGATGTTTTGGAAAAATTGAAGCCTCTATTTCAGAGGTTGCATTGTCATGCATTTATAAGAACTTGGGTAACCAGTCTTCCTTTTCCCATTGGGATAATAGGGTTACCAGGGTTTGGAAATCCCTCTCGATCTTACCCTCTCATGGCTCAATCTCCAAGAGTAACAAGTCCTTTTCTCAGCGGTTGTTGGCCATGTGGAAAACTCCTCCTTGGGGACACTTCAAACTTAATTTTGATGGTGCCTCTTGGGGAAACCCTAGGAAGCCAGGGGTTGGGATGGCTATTTTTTATCATAATGCGCAACTCATTCTTGCTAAATGTCATGATATTCGTATTAGTACTAATAATTTTGCTGAGTATCAAGCTTTATCCTTTGGATTGGATATGGAAATTTGATTAAGGATAAAAAATATAGTGATTGAGGGTGACTCTATGGTTATAATTCAGTGTTATGAAGAAGAAATTGAATTGCTGGAAGTTGCAATATTTGCTTGATCATTTTTTACAAAAGTTAGATTCTTTTGATTCCTTCTTAATATGTCATTGTTATAGAGAAATTAACATAGTGGCGGATTTTCTAACTAATCTAGCTATTGATAGCAAAGCATATTTTTGTAAAGTTGATTCCAAAGAAATTCCTTCTAAAGTTTGGGAAGGAGTTCAGAATGATCAATGCTTTGCATGGTTCTTTTGCAATCTGGTATCTAAATGATTTAATTCTTGGTGATTTTAAATTCCTTTCCAACCCTCCTTGAATTGTCAGGTTTGTGTTCATGTTCACTGTATGGATAATTGTCGGTACATGTTTGGTATTTGAAGTAGAAATTGTATTTCTATTTTATGTATTCATGGCATACGATGTCATTCATAGGGTGAGGGTGTGGATATTCATGATACATTCCAGGGTGACGGTATGTGCGATATAACATTTTGGATTTTCAGCTTAAAAGGGATATTGGCATGTGTGAGGTATCATCTGATGTATGTACTTGGGCTATTATTGTTTGATGATGTCTCTGTACTAACTTGAAGATTGTTTTGTGTGAGTTTCAGTCGTGGCAGGAATGACATTGTTCTATGATGTGTGTAATCATTTTTTGGTAAATGTGTTTTGTCTCATTAAGCTTTCATTGATGGCTGTCAGGTTTGAAGTGTTGTTATGTATTGTAATATATCAAATTGATGTAGTTTGTAATCCTGAAATGATATTTTATCAATCTTGTTTTGTCATTGACAAGGTGGTAAGTTGATGGCATCCATTTATTACTCCTTTCTGTGCTTTTCACTTCGACTATTTAGTATGTGGTAGGCTGCATTTTGTTTCACATGTTGTGTGGGTTGTTTTGGTGTGTTTGTTTCTACAAATGTCAAGTCTCTTGTCTTATGTAAAATATAGAGTGGTGCTTGAATTTGTGGTTCCAGAGGAAGAAAATAAGGATAATTATGAAAAGCTCGGTAAGGTTTTTAACGTATTTTCTCCTGAAGTAGCTTTTGAAATCCGCAAGCTTTTGGGGAATCATTGGCTAGAAATTTATCTTAATATTTCTTACTCTGAGATTATGTATCTATTTGTTACAATTTGATATGATGTTTTACTTGATGCTTAATTGGTTTGTCTCCTAGTTTCCATGTTCATATTTCCAACATTGTGTAATAGGGGTATGGTTTTTTCTGCTTTGGATAGTTATCATTTTGATGTGGGGACTTTCTATTATGGATGTTTTCTTCCTCGTCATGAGCTTTTGGGTAATGGATGGTAAGGTCAATTATTGTTTGAATTAAGAATGGAGCTGATATGTGATGCCATGGATGATACCCAAGCATGTATGGAGTTTCTTGTGAATTGGGTTCTTGCTCAGATTGTGTATAAAGCTTGGGTTGTTTTTGAAGCTTTGCACTCGTTACTTTCTTTGAGCTTTCTGTTCTCTACTCATGCACGACTGGAATTCCCTCTAAAGGTTGTTCCTCCTCTAGATGCAACTAATGATCCCCCTGCTAAAGGCACTACCACTTGGTTTTTAAATGTCTGATAACTTTTCTATGATATCTTGGAGATGTGGTATGATTTTTTGATGCAGGTATGGATAGTTTTGGTATAAAATTCAGTTTTGACAAGCCAGGTTGAATAATCTTTTGCTCCCCATTTGGTAAAAGCATATGGGCTTCTTGGTGTATTTGCATGATTTTCTTGAGGAGATATTTGTTGACATCCAACTCTTCATTTTGTAATCAATTGAGCTTATATTTTGTTGGATATAACCAGAGGATGAACTTTTGTATCAAGAAATGTCCTATGGGACCTCATTGTACCTTTCAAATGAATGGGTTTGGGCGCGTTAAATGATCAATTGGATATGTAACAACTATTTTGTAAGGGTAGTATAGTTTGGTCTATATATAAGACGATAACCAGAGGTTTTCTTGTGGGTTCTTTCCTATCGGTATGTCTTTTGAACCCATTGGAAAAATTCTTAAATATAATAAAAAAAGTTTAGTGGCTTGTCCACTTTTATTGAAAAAAATTTAAAAAATAACCTTAGTAAGTCAAAGAATAACTAAAAAAAATAGTAGTAATTTTTAAACTTATTAATTTTTTATGTATATAAAAAGTATAGTTAATATGAAACATATTAGTTCAATAGGCGAAAAATTGTTGCTATCTGATATGAAATTGAATATGACAGATCAATTTATTTTAGTATGACATAGCATTTATTCATCTCATGTACTATGTAAATATTAAAATATATCCTTTAAAATTTTATCTTTTTAAAAAAATATAGAATTTTTTTCCTAGTTTAAATTTTCAATATAATTTTATACATTTCTAATTTTATTTAATTATAAATATTTTATTGAAAAATAATATATTATAATATTTATTTTTATATAATATAAAATTTTAAATATATTATTAATTTTACAATATAGAATTATCAAATATTCTCTAAAATGTTGGTCAACTATATATTAAACCCTTGTTGGGTAAACTAATTCATGAGAACTGTAAAGGTTTTGTGCCTGGGCATCATATTTCTGATGCAATGCTTATGGTTCATGAAACTCTATATTCTATGGATAATAATAATAAGGAGGGTATTCTATTGAAATTGGATATCCCCAAGGCCTATGATATAGTTTCATGGCCTTTCCTCTCCATGGTCTTGAGAAATTTTTGTTTAATAGGGAAATCCTTGAGGTTAATTGAAAGTTGTGTTAAAACTCCTTTATATTTGGCTCTGGTGAATATCTCCCCTAATGGTTTTTTCTCCTCATTGGGTGGCCTCAAGAAGGGTGACTCACTTTCTCCCTATATCTTCATCTTAATGGTAGATGTGCTTGGCCCCAATATTCACAAGAAATTTACCTAGGACAATCTAAAAGGTATTAAGCCCTCCTCTGGTCCCCTTGGCATTTCCAACCAACAATTTGTTAATGATACTCTTTTACTTGGGAATCTATGGTGGTAGAGGCTAGAGGATGGTTTCCTTTACTCTCTGACTATGCCATAACTTCAAGAAAAAAAAAATCTAGATAAAAGTATCTTATTTTTCACGAATGTCCTGAATGACATTCAACACCACATTGCCAAAATTTTGAATTCTCAAAATGCTTTCCTTCCCTTGTCTTACTTAGGTCTTCCTTCAACTACTAGGAAGGTGTTAGACTTAGTCTAGACTGGCCTTCCTAAAAGAATTCAAAGAAAATTGGTGGGATGGAAAGGTTCTCTTCTTAGTAGTGTGGGAAAGATTTAGCTCCTAAAGGCTTCCCTCCAAAGCTATGTTGTTTATATCTTATCTTTATTCCACGTTTTGGTGCCTTGGGATAAGAAATTGGACCAAATCTAAAGAAGATTCCTCTAGTCAGGAGTTGAGAAAAAGAATAGAATGACTCTGATTGATTAGGAAAAGGTGTGTCATAATAAGAGATCTAGTGGCCTTCATATTTGTGACTCCCACTCATTGAACACTGCTCTCATGTATAAAATTGATTGGAGGCTCATTTTTGAAGATGGTGACTGGTCTTTTGTCATGAATTCCAAGTACCTTCATAGAAGGGATAATCACTCTTTTCTATTCTCTCCATATCTTCCAAAGGGATCACATATTTGGAACAATTTATTAAAATCTAAAGATATTCTTTTGAAAGGTGTTTTGTGGCAAATTGGTAATGGTAAAAGGTTGAGATTCTGGAAGGACCCTTAGGCTTCTTCTATCCTATTGGAATTTCACATGATCTACTCTACTATTGAGGGTATTTTGATGGCTAGATATGGTGTCCTAGTGTGTGATTATTGTATTCCTAGCTCCTCCCCATCCCAATGGAGCTTGGATCCTACTGACTTCGATCCTCTGTTGAGAACTGCAACTTTAGAGCTCCTCAAGATTATCAATAATGTCAAGTTTTTATATTGGAGGAGGGTGATACACTAGTTTGGGGTCCTTCCAAGGATGGGAAGTAAAAGATTCAATATGGTTTTGAACTAGTTTCTCCTTTCCCCCTTCACAATTTAATTGGGTGATCCTTTGGAAAACTAGTATGATCCCCAAAGTGTGTTTCTTTTGGTGGACTACATGTCATGGTAGAATCCTCATTAGTGATAATCTAAGAAAGCATGGCTTTCAATTTGTTAACAAATGTGTGTTGTGTAAGAATGACAAAGAGATAATTAATCACATAATGTTTCACTATGATTTCTCTTGGAATATTAGACAAAATATTACCAATCTCTTTCTTACTAACTGGATTTGGCCTAGAGAAATAGTAGACTATGTTTCCAGTTGGTCTCCCCTTTCAAATTAACCCCTTATTAAAGAGCTTTGGTGGCAAGATTTTGTCCACTTGGGATGGTGCTTGTGGAAAGAAAGGAATAATAGAATTTTTAGGGATAGAAAGTGTTGTTGGGAGGTGCTTGTCACTACCATTATCTCCAATGTCAAGGAAAACCTACGTAGCTTTAAGGTAAAAGCACACATGCCACCCTCCTCCAATTTGGATTGACAAATTGCCAAATATTGGGGCTTAATTGAATGTTTGTCTAGATTCACTAATCCTCCTATGGGATTAGAAAATTCAATCAAATACCCCCCCGGCCTTGGTTTGCTAAAGCTAAATTTTGATGGGTCATCTAAAGGAACCCAAGTGGGGGTGGTGTTGTTCGTGACCACTGAGGCAATGTCGTATTGGATTACATGGCCCAATTGGGAAAGAAAACCTAAAGATTTGCTAAGATGGACACCATTTACTATGGATTGACTATCATTAATGAGAGAGAGTAGAATAAAATTATTATTGAGGGTGACTCTAGAAATATGATCCTTTTCCTTAAAAATGAAGCTACCCTAGATTGGAAATGTGAAGGTTTGATTGACAAATGAAAATCCCTATTTCGTGGTTTTAGCCATGTTTGTCTAAACCACACGAGTAGAGAAGGTAATAAGGTCACGGGCAAGTTGGTGTCCTTACTTCCATTTTCCGAGAATTTAAAAATTTGGAAGAATCCCCATGATCTCTCAGATTTTGTTTGAGTAATGATCTATGAGAACATAAAGTTTAATGATGGGATTTAATTTAAAAATTGCTTTTAAAAAAAATCCTATCCACCCTTTTGTCAAGTCACTTTCTACTAGATCAGTGGATGCCCTTTTTGAAAGGAAGGCTCACTTCTCCTCATAAGTGGTGTTGTGATACCCAAATTGTTAGTTTTGATTTCATCCACCTTCTTTCTATTATGAAGCTCTTAGTGGTGAATATGGGAGGGACTTAATCTAAGTTGAACCTAATACCTATCAGGAATTCAAATGCAATCCAAAGCTTTGGAAAAAAGTGATCAAGGGGAGTTTAGATAGTTATGTGGAGGACATCCAGGGTTTCGACCTGAAGCTTTGAAAATACTTCGCAGAGGCCTAGTAGAGGGGTGAGCTATAGATTGGGCCTTCAAAGTCTCATCAAAGCTAATTGTGGTCATTATTGGGGTCCTGCAGGATGATATTAATTTTACCAAAAAGCCAAATGGCTCATACAAGGAAGAATTCAAGTGGTTCCTCAAGGAGGCCGAAGGTGTGTTGAGATTGTAGAGAGATTACAATAGAGAAGAGTTCCCTGGTAAATGGAAGGACACAACCCCTATTTTTCTTGAAATTCTTCACTCTTGATGGTTGTTACAAAAGATTCCACACGTAGAAATTCCCCATGCTTAAGCACCTGAGGTATGGTATCCGGATGAACTTTTCTTATTGAGTCTACTCATCTTTATTCCAATTTGTAGCAAGAGCTAAAGCCAAAAATTGTATACCCCTTCATTAGAGTTTAATCCTTAGGATTTATAATTTTCATCTTGTTTTAATCCCTTCAGGTGGGTCCCCTTATAATCCCTTTGTTCCCCTACCAAACATAAATTTGGTAATTGAATTCTCTAGGGCCCCAATGGCTAAAACATCCTCATCTATTGGCTCCTTCTCTAAGACCAAATTCATCTCCACATTTTTTAACCCTAGCAAAGAGATGAAGCAAAATGTCTCTTATACCCCATCTCCCAAGAAAGTGAAGGTGGTGGATTCTAGTGAAGAGGAGGAGGAGGAGAAATATGATTCCTCTTTTGATTTTGATTTTGAATGGTCTCTTGCTGCCTTTGAGGAAGTTGCCCTAATTTCCCAGAATGAAGAGACCTCTGATTCTAAGAAACCCCTAATTGAGGCTAAGGCTATAATTATGAAACTAGAGGAGAACGTGGAGAGACATGAAATGATTATTAGATGGTTCATCTCCCAATTTGATGTGGCAATCAGGAAAATATATAGACTAGAAGCTCTAGTTGAGGCGGGGGCAAGGGCGGGCAAGTGGGTCATGGACTTCAAGGATGAACGGGTATGGAAAGCGACAAGTGATATGGTCAAGAAGATGGAGAATTGGAAAAAAATGGAGGGGAGATTGACTGAGTCGTCTGAGAAGGTGACACAAGAAAAAGAGAACAAGATAGTTCAAGAGTTGAAACAGAAACAAGAGCTCTTGTTGGGCAAGGTTGAGGAAATGGTGGCAAAAAACTCTACCTCCTTCAAAGCCATACAGGATGAGATCGATTAGAGGAGAGCCAAACACAAGTGACATGTGTTGTCTCCTTCTACATCGGTGGAGCCCCTTGCTTTTAGGATTAGGGACACCCCAGATTTTGATACCCTAACTTTGTTAAGGATTCAAATAAGAAAATTTATTTCTTTGACAAAGTCCTTAGTTTATGTAAGGATTGGCAAAAAGGCAGTGCCTTTGCACAATAGGTCATCTCTTTGTTCTTGTGGTGATTGGTTATTTTTGCTAGTTTATTTGTAGTCTGTGTTGTTGGCTTTGTCTCTAGTTTAGTTAGTTAGTGGTTTTTTGTTCGTTTTAATTTGTTAGGCCTTTTTTTTTTTTGGCTCAGAGCGCCTCTCTCATGTACCCTAGGTGATGTTTTTTGTGGTTATGTAAAACTTTGTATTGGTATGGGCCTATCCCTCTTTTTTATTAATCAGAACATTATAGAATTATATATTATTTTATATAATAAAATGTCTATAATCATTCCTTATTATTTTTATTATTTATTTGATCCTTACTATCTATTGTTTTTAACAAATTTGTGTCCATCCAAAATTACATTTAAAAAACACATACCTATTGCAAGGGTTAATATAAACGACATTATAGATGCGACATTTTGCATCAATTTTTAAAGAAATGCCTATATTGAAAACCATGGAAAAACAAAGATAGCCCTTTCAGTCTAATACATTTAGATCTAAACGACGAAAAAATAGTGGAAACAAAAAATTTAACATTAATTTATTTAGACAATAAACAAGTTGTATGTTATATTTTTTTATTGAATAGCAAGTCATACAATATTAATCTTCGCATGCAATTGGTGCAGGTAGAGGATTGCATGACAATCCATGGAAGTTGGTATGGGGAGAGGATTGCTGGTATATCCACATGTAGAAAATGATGCAAAAGTATCTCATTACTCTTGGGAAAGAAATGCTACCAGAGAAAATGCCGACAGATGAAAGAGGGTAATAGGGAAACTACTAAAATTAGATGGTGAAGAATAAACAAATAAGATCATCCCGATCATCTTGGTACATATTGTCGATGACAAGCAATAGCTTGTCCACTTCAAATAAGGGACCTTTGGGTAAAAATCTCACACTCATCAAATTTAATCCCTTATAGAAGCCATTCAAATTATTCAACTTCATAAAAAAGAAAATTATTTCTACATTTTTTATACAAATAATATTTATGCCAAAAGTGTTTCTTTATTTGAAATGCATTAGATGACTTTGAAAACTAATGACTCATGTTCATGAAAAGACGTGCAAGATGATTGCACCATTTTTTTCTTATTTGACCTTCCACACATCTTCGATGTACCCATTACACACCAAGATGCAAATACTAGTTTTAAACATATTAAATTATAAAAAAAATATTAAAAAAATATCATGTTCAAAATTCGAATTCTATAATAATAAAAATATTTGGTCACAAGAATCTTGCATGAATATCTACTTCATTCAAAAAGCCTTATGTCACTGACCGAGCTTTTAATATTCATGTCCTTTTTGCAGTTTCTCATGTCTTTGACATGATATGAATTCTACTTGGTTTTGTCAAGTAGAAACTCTATTTTTGAATATAATTAGCTTGTCATCCTAACATGCTCATTCAAACTTCAACTACCCTACTAACAAATGGATGGTCCTAGCTGGTCCATATGAGATGTAGCTTAATATTCTAAGAACACTTCTCAGTAGATATGCTATTGTGACAAAGTACATGATGATTTACACCCTTAACCGTAAATTGTTGACAAGTGAGTGAAGAAGTGGCTGGGACAAAGCTTGTCGATGGCTTTGTCACTGACCCAGTTTTTAATATTTATGTCCTCTTTGCCTGTTTGTCATGTCTTTGCCGTGATATGAGTTCTCCCTGGTTTTGTCACTGAAACTATCTTGATAAAGCACACCGTATAGGTAGCTTATCGTCCTAGCGTGCTCATTGAAACTTCAGCAACCATTGTACCGCTTATTAAAACTTCAACTAACTTATTATATTACGATGATTGTTCCGGTGAGCTTGTTAGGGTTTTTTTTGGCAAAGCTTCATATTACTAAAAAAATATCGGATCCGCCGAGCAAGGATTCAAGAGAAAATGCTTACGGACAAAATAAAAGGGCGTAACATAAATTGTAAAAGGCGAGAGTAGTGTGTTGTGGGATGTCCAATGTGCCTCACTTTCTTCTTTCTCATTGCGCAACAGGAGAGCTCCGCTGACTTCTTCATCAGCTATGATTGTCTTTTGCAAAACGTTACCACTCTATTAATTTTTCCATTTCCTTCAATTGGATTCACACTCTGGCATGCCACCCATACGCTGCTAGCTGCTTATGATTTTCTTAGCCAGCTTTATGCATTTTCGAATGTTTCTGTGTAATCATGGGATTTAGGTTTAGGGTATTTTGGTCTGCTATCACCACCAGTTCAACTGATAACATTACAATTACATGTTTTCAAGTCTTTTTTTTTGGTTTAGTATCTTTTTCATTGTCATTTGTAATATGTACTTTCTAGTTTTTCTTTTTAAGTCGTTGATTGTCTTGATTTCTTTTAATGAGTTTTATTTAAGCTTTTTATTAAATTTAAAATATAAGAGTATATAACAATAGAAAAAACATGTGTGCTTAAAAAGCACATTCTCAATGTTTAAATGGATAGATTCTGAAATAAGATGAAAAGCATAATGATAGCTAAGATCACATAATAATAAATAGCAGAAATACTTTTAATTGAGGGGATCGTGATCATTCTAAATTTTCAAGCATTTCAAAGGATAACATCATCAATAGACTTTCTACCAATCGGAGCACCCTCCTCTTCAAGGGAATCTTTTGGTTAAGCACAAACTACATGATGGCTAGATCCTGGCGGGAAACCTTACAAGAGTTAGGCTACCCTATACCATGTCTCAGAGAGGAGGAAAGGGTGTTTTTTGAGAAGATTGAGACCATCCTTTGTGGGTTGCATTATCTCTGAAACTTGGAGTTTGAGATTCACTTGACTAGGATCCTCTATCAAATCTCTAAGATAATTTTCAACCATACTTACATCCTCACACAGAAGCGTTTTAGGAAGGTGACACAGTCAAGGCAGGGAGATCCAATGAAGGAGAACCCAACCTTGCAACTTAACACATAAATAATGCAAAACATACCGGTAACCGATAACAAGATGCTAGAACTGTTAGTGTAGGTTTTTTATTTTCCTTATGTTAGGGGGTATTTATTTTTCCTACACATATATTATTTAAGATTGCTTAGGTTAATAGGAGTGGTTTATATGAGGACACGTGGCGAAATACTTCAGCTACATGTGTAACTCTCCACTTCACATGGGTAGTTGAGTTACATACCCTCTTTTGGCTTGTTGTGCCACCTCTCATAACCACTATTTTGTCATTTCCTAAGTGGGTTATGGGGTAGTTGGGTTTCACATCCTCTTTTGGCCTTATGTGCCAACTTTCTCAACTCTTTTTTTTGTCTTCATGTAAGGAGGTTATGTCACATGTTTTGACATTTACCAAGAAGGTAAAACCTCCCACTTTTAATGGGGAACAAGAGTTAATGCACCCCTTGGATATATATGCTTATATTTTTCTATATAATAAGCACTATACTCTCACCTTCACTAGTGAAGTTAGTGGAGTGATAGCTTGGTGAGAGTCTTCTCCAAATTCTCCTCTTTGTCTCTATTTCTCTCTCATATTAAAATTATCTTCATTCAGTTATTTTGATCTTCGATCATCCGTTGTGTGAGGAGTTGCATGTGATCTATGACCGACATCAGATCTTGGCTCGATTCTTGCTTCTCGCAGAATCTCACATGGTATCAAAGCTTATTGTCTGGTATAGCTCGTTGTTTTTTTATTTATTTATTTGAGGGATTTGAGACTTCTATATAGCTAATATTTTCTTTTAAAAATAAGTATGCTCTTCTCCTGCATTCTTGTATGATCTGAAGAATCAGAACAGTTCAAAGGAAAATAACTTCTAGTTAAATCTGGTTTACACGTATGTGTTCTTGTAAGATCTGGGTGATTGCAACTTTGTGGTAATATTGGAAGCTTAATAAGAATTTCTAGAGTGTCCATAAGGCCTGATAAAGTCAAAAGTGACTTTTACTTCACCAAAATCAGAGTTTGGAGGACACAGTAAAAAATCAGAGTAAATTTTTTTTACTGGAGTTGTTTTCATGTCGGCTTTAGTGTTCCAACTTCTATTCACTTCCACAAAAAATGATTTCTGGGTTTTATTCGTAGCATTGAAAAACTTCTGGATTTTGGATGGTATTTCCAGAAAATTAATAAATTTTGCAGAAATTGAGCTTTAATAGGGCCTAAGCCATTTTTCTATTAGGGAAATTCAACAACATTTCTTAAAAGTTGCACAACTTTTGCCTCGGGTGTCAGATTTTTGCAAACAAATACTTCACGGAAAGCTGGAAATGAGCACTCTCCATTATTGTAGGTCTAATTAAATTTTTTTGCCTTTTTTTATCAGATCTTAAATGTTGTATCAGCTGCTTCTTTTTCTTTTCAACTAGTCATATCTTTCTCCTCACAACTCTGTTTTCAAAAACTAATAGTTCTTGGAAAGGTATTGAGATAAATTAAGTAGTTATAAGGATAATTTGTTTCAGATCTTGTCTCAAATTATTTGTATTTAAAATCTCTATTGGTTTCTTAAAGAATTGTAATATGATAAAAAGCCTTGTAAATGCACTAATTATAAAGTGTCAACCTTGTAATTTTTTGGGGGGTGATTTCTGAGACTAGTGAAAAGGGGGGGTGTCTCTTGTGCCTTCTTTCTTGCACTTTTCCTGATTCTTTGCAATCTTCTTTTCTACTATCATGGATACATCTATAGTTTCACTTTTAACACCATATAATTATTTTGAATGAAAATTTAAGATAAGAATACATCTGAAAAGACATGGATATCATCATGTTACTATGGGACTTGAAATTGAACCTCAAGATGCTGTAGAAAAGATTAAATGGTTTAATAAATGTGATGAAGCTTTTGGTACTCTATGTATGTCAGTCTCTCCAAACCTTCTTTTTCACATTGAATCTGCCACTACACTAAATGCAGTGTGGACCACTTTGGAAAACCTCTTTGGTAGGCAGGATGAGCTAAGAGGTCATCAGTTAGAGAATGAACTCATAAGGTTGAATCCAACCAATTTTGATACTATACAAGACTTCTTCACTAAACTTAAGTTTGTAAGATTGCAGTTGGAACTGTGTGGAACTAAGAAAGATGATAAGCAACTAATCTTGAGTATTCTTTCTAAGCTTGGCCCTAACTATTCAGTGTTTATTTCTACATTCTATGCTACAAAACGTGCCCTACGTACCACATTCAAAATGCCTTCTCTGGATGAATTTGTTGCAGAACTCACTAGGGAACAAGACAAATTGGTTCAAATGGGTACAATAAAACCCTCTAAGTCACATGCCTTAGTTGTAAATCAAGGCACAAAAGAACAAAAAGGGTCTAGTAAGCAATATAAGAAACAAAAGAACCAAGGAGAGAAGAAAAAAGATCAGAAATCTACTACTTCAAAAGCAGATAATCAGACCTCTTCATCAAGAGGTGACCAACCTAAGAAGGAGAAGGTCAAATGTTCTTATTGTAAGAGGCCTGGTCATGATGAACATAAGTGTTTAAAGAAACAAATTGATCACCTTTCAAATCTTCTTGAAAAGAATAATATCAAGGTGCCTGATTCAGTCAAACAGAGTTCATCAGAAGGATCTTCTAAGGATACAGATAAGAGTAAAGGGAAAGGAAAGGGTAAGGCCCTAGTTGTTGTTGCTTCACAACCCAATTCTTGGGTAATTGACTCGGGTGCTTCGCACCACATGGCTTTTTCAAAAGATGATTTCACCTCTTTAGAGCCATGTTCTATGCCTTCCATACTAATGGGTGATGACACTCCTATTGAAGTGCATGGGAGAGGGTCTATTGATGTGGGCGAAGGAACATTTAAGGATGTCCTTTGTGTTCCATCTTTATCAACTAATCTCCTATCTATTTATCAGATCACTCACACTAGTTCTAGCAAGTGAGTTGAGTTCACACCAGATACAATGGCAATCAATGAAATGCATAATGGGTCTACTATTATTGTGGGAAAAGCAGATCATCAATCCAGATTATATCAGTTTTCTCACTTTGTTCCTGACTCTCCTTCGACAGTTTTACTCACTCATGTAGATGAGATTAGTTGTTTGTGGCATCAATGATTTGGCCACTTGAACTATCGTTACTTGCAACAACTTAGTAAACAAGACATGGTTTCAGGGTTGCCTTGTATTCGATTTTTTGATGGAGTTTTCCAGGGATGCATTCTTGGTAAGCATCCTGAGGAGAAGTATGATAAAGGAAAAGCATGGAGAGCTCCACAGCCATTGGAGTTGGTACATAGTGACTTGGGAAGACCATTTCCACAACCATCTTTCAGCAGGGCTAGATATGTCTTAACATTTATTGATGACTTTTCCAAATTTACATGGGTTTACTTTCTCAAACAAAAGTCTGATGTATTTGAGAATTTTCTAGATTTCAAAGCTTTTGCAGAGAAACAATCTGGGAGGTTCATCAAGATTTTGCGTACAGATAATGGGGGTGAATATGTTAATAATCAGTTTGAACAATTTTGTGCTTCAGAAGGTATCAACATGCAACACATAGTTCCATACAGTCCTCAGCAAAATGGTGTCACAAAACGAAAAAATAGGTCCTTGAAGGAGATGGCAAATTGTATGATTCACTTCGAGTCTTTGGCACCTCAATATTGGGTAGAGGCCATCAATTGTGCATGTTACATCCAGAACCGAGTTCCTCATAAAGTTGTGAAGGGGGTAACTCCTTTTCAAGCTTGGATTGGTTGGAAACCTACAGTTAAGCATTTCAGAGTGTTTGGTTCTCTTGCATGGGCCCACATTCTAGTAGAGAAACACAAGGCTATGGATCCGCAGAGCAAGCCTTGCATATTTGTTGGGTATCCAGATGATGTCAAAGGGTATAGACTTCTCCATCCCTCTACACATGAGTTGCTCATTGAGAGGAGTGTTCATTTTGAGGAGAGTTCTTCTATTTCTTCTCATACCACTTCTCCATCCACTATCACATTTGAGACATTGCATGATGATGACAGTTCTTCTGAGGATCTTAATCCTTCTAATCCTAATGAGGAGTCTTCTTCCTCCACTTCAGATGGTGATAGTGATGGTGAGGATTCACATTCTTCTCATAGTCATCCTTCAGAGGTTGATGATTCTCCCCCAAAATCTCCAGCTTTAGTGTCTCTTTGGGCTAGACAAAATTTTGAGTCAGTAGGAGATTGGCTTGGTGATCCATTAGATTCTAGAAGAACTAGGTCACAATTTTAGCAAGCTTCACATCTCTTCATTGCTTCAGCTTCTGATCCATAGTCTTTTCAAGAAGCTACAGGTGTTCCCGAATGGGATGCTACAATGCAAGAAGAGTTTAATTCCTTGGAAAGGAATCACACATGGGATTTAGTTCCTCTTCCTAAGGGAAGGAAACTGGTTTGATGCAAGTGGATCTATTGAACAAAATTTGCAGCAGATGGGTCGGTTGATAAGTATAAGGCTCGCTTGGTAGCAAAAGGCTTTTCCCAAGTTCCAGGGGTTGATTACTCTGAGACTTTTGCTCCAATTGCTAAGATGAATTCCATCCGGCTTGTCCTTGCTATTGCTGCAACCCATCATTGGGAAGTTCATCAGATGGATTTCAAGAGTGCATTACTTCATGGTGACCTTCAGGAGGAAATCTACATGGAGCAGCCACAAGGGTTTGTTTAAGATCCTTCACTTGTGTGTCAACTTCGAAAGTCTCTCTATGGCCTCAAATAAGCTCCTCGAGCTTGGTATGCCAAGATGGACTCCTTCCTTCTGACAGTTGGTTTTACTCGATGCCATTCTGATCCAAACGTCTACATTCTGCACTAGGATGATACTCTCACATTTCTAGTTCTCTATGTTGATGACTTGTTGATCATAGGGAGTCACTCATCCACCATCAAGGTAGTGAAAACTACTCTACATGATAGATTTATGATGTCAGACTTGGGTCTTCTACATTACTTCTTGGGAATTGAGATTACTCAATCTTCTTTAGGCATCTTCCTTGGACAACCCAAGTATGCACTCGATATGCTCTCTAGATTTTGCATGGCTGATTGTAAGCTTGCACCCACTCCTTTTTTGTCTGGGATCAAACTTGAGGCTAAGTGCTCTTCACCCTTGGTTGATAGCACTTTATATCAACAAATTGTTGGGAGCCTCATCTACTTGACTCATACGAGACTTGACATTTCGTATGCAGTGGGCATAGTCTCTAGATTCATGCAGGAGCCACATGAGTTGCATTGGAAAGTAGCTAAGTTGATTCTCCACTACATTCAAGGTACTCACAATTATGGAGTTCAGTATGTAGCAGGCATGGATATTGACTTGGTGGGATATACGGATTCAGTTGGGCGGGTGATTCTCAGGATCACAAATCCACTTCAGGGTATTACTTCTCACTTGGTTCTAGTCCAATTTGTTGGCTGAGTAAGAAGAAGTCTGCAATTGCTCTTTCATCAACAAAGGCTGAGTATCGAGGGGTAGTTAATGCCACCACTGAGGCTATTTGGCTTCAGAATATTCTCATTGAGTTTGGTATTCCAGTTAGGAAGCCTACTATCATCTTTTGTGAATAATCAAAGTTGTATATAGATCTCAAGAAATCCAATTCATCACCAGAGGATGAAACACATTGAGATACATATGCACTATATTCAGGAGCTCATTCAGGAAGGCATCATTGATCTTAATTATTGTTCCACAACGGAGAAAACTACAGACATCTTCACTAAACCCTTCACCGAAAGAAAGTTCTTTCATTTGCGATCTCTGCTTGGGATACGACAGGTGTCTACTTCAGGAGGGACTTCTTAGTCCTTCTTTCTTTCTCTCCTTATTTAGGGGGGGCTATTCCTCTTATGGGGGGCTTCTTCTTTTGGGGGGGCTATCTATGTACATGGGTACCTAACATGGTTGCATTTGTCGGGACCCATATTTTCACCCACCTAAGCTACGCTTAAGGGGGGGTGTTAGTGTAGGTTTTTTATTTTCCTTATGTTAGGGGGTATTTATTTTTCCTACACATATATTATTTAAGCTTGCTTAGGTTAATAGGAGTGGTTTATATGAGGACATGTGGTGAAATACTTCAGCTACATGTGTAACTCTCCACCTCACATGGGTAGTTGAGTTACACACCCTCTTTTGGCTTATTGTGCCACCTCTCATAACCACTATTTTGTCATTTCCTAAGTGGGTTATGGGGTAGTTGGTTTTCACATCCTCTTTTGGCCTTATGTGCCAACTTTCTCAACTCCTTTTTTTGTCTTCATGTAAGGAGGTTATGCCACATGTTTTGGCATTTACCAAGAAGGTAAAACCTCCCATTTTTTATGGGGAATAGGAGTTAATGCACCCCTTGGATGTATATGCTTATATTTTTCTATATAATAAGCACTATACTCTCACCTTCACTAGTGAAGTTAGTGGAGTGATAGCTCGGTGAGAGTCTTATCCAAATTCTCCTCTTTGTCTCTATTTCTCTCTCATATTGAAATTATCTTCATTCAGCTATTTTGATCTTCGATCATCCGTTGTGTGAAGAGTTGCATGTGATCTACGACCGACATCAGATCTTGGCTCGATTCTCACTTCTCACAGAATCTCACAGGAACAACATAAAGAACAACCAGTAACATAATAGAACACATAACCAGTAAATAACTTGAATAAATCTTATTACAGTCTGAAGGGTTACAAATGCCACATGTTGGATCGTAGTCTAGGATACAAATAATGCTTACAATAGAAACATAAGATCCGCTAATCATCCACATATCAATCGGCTTCCAAAAATAGTTTGTCGCTTCTATTCTAATTTGGACCTCAGCCTTCCGGCCTCAGTCGAATCGGACCGAAATCCCGCCGGATCTACATCTTCGCTCGATCTCATAACTCTATCTTCTATCTTCTAATTTCTATCTTCTCAAATGATTCACCAACTTCCATTTATACCATCCACAAATAATTACAACTCAATCAAGTCGGCCCAAAGACCAACCAGTTTATGAAACATGCAACGGTAACATGCCGACTCAAATCACTAAGAAAAAACACAAAATATAAAACGATGCGCGAACCTCCAGGAATATCGACCAAGGCCCAAAGCAACATCTCCAATGATCCACAAGTCACAGAGGTCAACCGCAACCCAATCCAACTCATTGCTAGACTAACCGGTAAGAACATATCAACTAGGCTAATACTGGAATCGATAACTCATTAGGAACAAATCCAAATTCCATGAAACACAAACATGACAAAGACCATGAACACAAGGGAATAATCCCAAAACCACAACGCTAAACACTCAAACCAAAAGAAATGCCATGCTCTCAAGTAATTCCACTGAAAACTGCCTAGCTGGTAAGAACTAGACCGGTGCTCCTGCATCAGAAGGACTCTAGCAACGATGCGAGGAACACTCCCCCAATGATCCAAAAACTCATAATGATGAGAAATTATTTGATCTTGCACTCAAATTTGTATACAACTATTAGAGCAAATTGTAGCATGTAGCATCCTAAATTGTAATCACCTACAATTTTGTCCTCACTTTGGCCTCAGTTTGGCTTTCATCTTCTAAGGCTTGATTAAAGCACTCATTATGCTTACACTAGTTACTAAATTCAATTTTCTCACTATTTGCACTTTCTCCCCCCTTAATCCTAGAGCCCTGATGTCTAGGACCATGGCGTTGGGTACCATGATCATCTCAAAAAGGGCCCATTTTGGGGCCTCATAATGGTCACCCAATTTGGCTAAGGACCTAGATCTTGTTAGGATTTCCACAGATACTGAGAGAGGGGGGTGGGTGGGTGAATTAGTATCTAACTGGTAATAAGAATTTCTTAACTTAAAACATGTACAACAAATTAGAACTGTGTACTGGTAAACAAAAAGTAATGCAATAAACAGAGATAAAAACAACCACATGAAAAAAACACCATAACACAATATTTTAACAAGGAAACACGGTGTGGGAAAAACCTAGGTGGGATTTGTGACCCACAATATTCACTTACTGGCCAATAAGAGAATATTATTACTACAAGAGGGGCCTGCACATGCAGGAAGGCCAAGTGCCTAGAGCTAACTGCTCAATTACAAAATGGGAAGTCTCACTGACTTACAAAATGGATTATATAAATCCAATGTCTTGTACTGCTTCAAAATAGCATCTACTATGCCAGATCCAGTACTGGTTTATAGCTTTGCTTCATACATAAACCCTTAACCTATAATTCACATAATAGGTCTGCCTTATTTCGCTTAATTACATTCCTCCATTCATTACATCTATCTTCTCACAATGTTCTACAATGAACTCTCTTATATAAGAGTCATTTTACAACTTTCCAAGTCGGCTTACAATGATTTTACAATAATAAATAAAATATATTAACAACAAAATTCTCGTTGACTTCTGTGCCGGTATGCTTCCTTTCACTGCCGGTGCCGGTGTAGAATCTGATTTTGCTGGTGCTGGTGGATTGCCTTGCCGGTGACATAGGAATGTAAGGTTGCCATCAATGACAAAACCTTCCATCACCTACAATGTTTCATTGGAGTGTGCATCTGCTAACAATCTCCCCCTTTGGCATTGATGGCAACTCTCATGAGAAAAATTCAGAAGTGTATCAAAAATTGAAGTCCAAAAATTGTTACCAAAAATGTGTGCTCCCCCTGAGCAGATGATCCTTAAGTTATTGGATTTTTCTCATACCACTACTCCCCCTTTGGCATCAATGACAAAGGTTGTCAAAGTGTCAATAGAGTGTAGTTTCCTGTCTCAACCTTGTAACCGATTGGTTACAATCTGAAAAAGATCTGCCAAAACTAGATTCAAGTTCTCAATGAACTTTTTACTATCTTTTATTGTGGCCTCTATCCTATGAACTGTACCGGTGAGGTGTTGCATTTTCTTTGCCGGTGTTTTCTATCCTTGTACCAATGCATCAGATATTTCTTTCCTTAAGGATGCTAGGTAGTCCAGTTTTGGACTTAGTCTTAATTTCAGATTCTTAGCCTTACTTTTTATTCTCTCCTTTTCTCTTTCTAGCTTTAGTAATTCTTCCTCAAAACCTGTTATCTTTTGCTCAAAAACTGATAATTTCAATCAGATGAATTAATAAAATTGTCAGCTGGTTGATTTATTTCCTCATGTATCTTGCTGATCTTCTTGTCTATATCAACTGTCAAAAAAGTGAGTCTTACAAGCATCTATGTACAAAGTTTTGAATTCCTTTAATGTGCTACATAATTCTGGTAGAAGTGTGTCAAACTACCTTGTACACTTCTTTATTTGTTCCTCAAAGAATTTCTGTTTTTCCTTTTCTAACCTCTCTTTGAATGCATCCTCCTTTATTTGTTCAACTGTCACTGTGTTGTCAATAATATACTTAGACAAAGTGTCAAGTTGACTCAAAGAATCCTTATTATCTACATTACATTTTGGAGTTATCATCTTCAAAATTGGAATTGTGTCATCTATAGCCTTATATTCCTATGAACTACAATCTGTTATTTTCTTTATAGAGTCTAAAAGATCTTAAGTTACATTTCTTGTCTTGAATCCTGCAGTTGAAGAGCCAACACTCTGAATTCCACTGGTGGGAGCAATATCCTTGCTTGCAGTGACCTCTAGTAGGTCAGTCTGTGTTTCCATTTCCTTAAGCAATGGTTTGTTTTGCTCAACAGTTGCCGGTGGCACTGATTCTGTATTAACTTATTCCTATGCTGGAGCCTGTTGCTCTGCTTGTTGCTCTATTTGTTGTTCTGTGGCACTATTTGCTGGTTTTCCTTCAATGTTATCTATGTTATCAGTTACTAGTGGCTCACTAGTCATATCTATTTTACCAGTTGTGTCCTTATCTACCACAATGTTGACCTTCTGAGTATCAACATCTACTGTATATAATACCTCAGAATTAGGATTTGTATCCTCTTGTGATATATCCATACTCTCATCAACCGGTTCATCTTTAGTTGTTGTTACTGATGGAGTATCTTGAGACGGTGGGGGTAGATTATCTGTTATTTTGATGCTTGGAGGTCCACCAACCTTTCCTTTTCCCTTATCCTTGTCTTTCTGATATACCTTGATTGGTTTGGAGTTTCTATATTCTTCCTGTTTTTCCTTCTCAACAAGGAACATATCCCATGCGTTAGCAGTTTCCTCTGCAACCTCATTTACTCTACCAACCATAAGTGCTACATGCCGATGTGCAGTTGAGAATACTATCTGGTTAGCCTCTAAGATCATATCATCTATCTCCTTTGGTGAGTTAACAGGATAAACAACAAGTAGTTTCTCAATTTTTATTTTCTTGTCAAGCTCCATAACAACTTGCCTTCTAGCTTCAAGTCTCTTAAATAGTTCTACCGGTACTTCATCTACAATTTGCATCAAAAATTTCTTATAGATATCCAAGTGTAGAATTACATTATTTTCAAATTTTTCCTTGTCATCAACTAATAATGTATCATATAGTTTCTTGATGTTTTTCAGCTGTCCATCCTCTGTTATTTCATCTAGTAGTTTGTTAATTAGAGCAATATTTTGTTGAGTCCTTTTCATTGGTGTTAACTTTTTCTTCTTTGGAGTTATCTTCTTAGCTGGGGGCCTTACTGCCTATTGTTTTTGTCTGGTTCTTCTAGGTGAAGGTGTGGATACCGGTGAAGGTTGTCTTTTCCTCAAAACTCTTTTAAATGCAGCTGGCATGTCACTTTCCGAAGAAGTTGCTATCGGTGAAAGGTGAGTTTCTGGCTGTTGTTCTTGTAACTCATCTTCAGTGATACCGGTTTGTTTAAGTATATCTTATTTGATAGCCTTAGCCTGCCTTGAACCTCTCCTCATTGTTGCTTCTACATTCTTCACTCTCTTCTTGGATTGAATTTGATTTTCAATGGTTTCAGCACTGCCAAATACCTCTTCCTTAGGTTCTTTGGGTGCTTCCAAAAGGGCTTTTGCATATGTTTCAATGATGTGATCATCTGTCTCATAACCCATTTCAGTAACCCAAATTGTTCTTGGGATAACTGCCTCCATCTAGATCTCATCCTTCTTAATCACAAAACATATTTCATTCATCCTTATATTTATTTACAATTTCTTGTGACAGTCTAACTCTAGCGTTCATTCTGGCCTTTAATGCTTTAAAGTACTTATTAATATTCTTCTCTTTGTTTTCACCCATGTTCAATAAGTCAGATAACTATTTGCCTATTGGTATGTCAAATCCAAGGTTCTTATTACCTATACCGGGCACCTGTTTGGTTATATGTAGCATTAAGCAAACAAGTAAGTTGCCAAATCTAAATGTCCCTTTCTTATCCTTCTTGATCTTTCCCAAATTGTCAATCAATTCACTTCAACCATTCACACACATCAATTTTCACATTATCCTTAATCATGTCATGAGCACTCTTTATGCATAAGCTGGAAACTGAATTTAGTCTGTTTGCATGTGTTGTTTTGTAGCCTAGAATCATGCTAATGAATCTCACATTTATGTCAGTTACATCATTCACCCTTAAAGACCTTTTGTCGGATGTTGCACTTGTTAGGTTCATTACTAGGTCATTTGAGACCTTCTTTGTCTTGTCAGGTCTGTTACCGGTGGAGGGTAACCCTGTTACAACTTTTACAACTTCCTTAGTAATTTTGTGAACATAATCTACCCAAAAGAATGCACCATGTACCCTGCTCAATACTATCCTAATAACTTCCTTGGGGAAATCCGAAATGTAGAGAATTTTTGTGAATCCTAGGGTTTCAATTATTTTGTGTTCAGGTTTCACATTATTGGAATCATCACAAATAAAAATCTTGTACATGTTCTTAATTTCTTCATCTCCTAATTCTTATATATGGCAATGAATATACATGCTAGGGTCTTCTGCAAAACCTACTCCTTTGGGGATTTGAGAAAAAGAACCAACATTATCATCCTTCTTTGCTATTTCAGGAACTAACTAAAAAACGGGCCTAGGGCACTTGATTACTTCCACTACAGTAGGGTTTGCTATGAATTCAGGTACAAAAGAGGATGCCATGATTATAAATACCTTTTTCTGCCTTTGGAAAGATTGATTGCTGAATTGCTTTGCTTCTTTGCTCGAAATGCCTTAGCTCGGAATTTTTGCGCTCTTTGAATGTTTGAATGCTCGGTGAAATGGAATGGAGCCAAAAACATTGATTTATAATGTTAATTTTGCCAACCACCATATTTAATGCTTGCTGGTTAAGTAATCACTTAACATATCTATCAGTATGGAAGTAATTTTAACTTCTTACCATCAATCGAGGGAATAATAGCATGTTTCACATTTGTTTGCCAAACCCTCAAAGAAATTTTCTTTAGTTAGATGAAGACTCTCCTGCCATTGGAGTGTTACTTCCTTCTGTCGATGGAGGAGTATTCCTATCAACATTTAGTTCCGATTTCCTGATCCATTGTTTTGAGAATTCCTGCTTTACTTCTTCAACCTTTTCTTTACCTTTCAAACTAGGACCTTTGTTGTTTACCGGTGAGGACTTGCTTCTGCAAAATTTGGCAATATGCCCAATTTTGTTACATGCATAACAAGTCACATTATTTTTTTGAATAGCCTTCCCATAACCTATGCCGGTTTGTGTTCTACATTGATTAGATAAATGTCCAAATCTTCCACAAATATAACATCTCACATTCATTCTACAATTTTCAGAATTATGACCAACTTTGTTGCATTTTGAACATTGACCGGTGGGTGTACTAGTATTTTGATACTTTCTAGATCTACATTGATTTTCTCTATGACCATACTTGTTACAGTTAAAGCATTTTCCATTAAATTTATAAGCAGTAGGTTGTCTTACCGGTTTGCCATGATCCTGTGTGTTTGCAGTACCGGAGCTTTCACCAATTTCAAAGCCAAGACCATTAGTGTCACCATTAGGTTTCTAATTCTTCAACAAGTCACCAAGTTCTTCTGAGCTTTTCTTGAATTTTTCTTTATGTTGATTTGCAGCAGCCAGTTCTCCTTCCAAGATACCTTTTTGTCTCATGAGTTCATTTGAGTCATTTTGTGCATGCATTAGATCTGTTTTCAACATATCATTTTCATAACTAAGTCTTGTGTTTTCATTTGCAACATCATTCAGTCTTGTAGTCAAGTCTTCTTCATTCTTCTTTCTATCTTCAATTCTTTACAAAATCTCATAGTCATATCCTGCATCTCATTCTTTGTTGTCATGTTTTCTTGTTTTAGCTTATTCATCAGATCACTAAGAGTTTCCTTTTCATCATTCTCATTTTGCATCTTTTCACAAAGTTCTCTTCTCTTGTTTCTTGAAATAGTAAAATTTTCTTGAAGTGCTTGAATGATATCCTGAGCAGCTTTTATATCATCTTCAAGTTTGATATTTTTCAATTTTTCTACATCATAGTTTGAGAGAGCTCCTTCTAGTTGCTTCATCAAGTTTTCCATCTCTACCTGTGTCGAGATCTTCCTCAAGCTGTTAGGCTTTTGAAAATAGAGGACCAGGCTCTGATATCAATTGTTAGGATTCCCACAGATACTGAGAGGGGTGGCGAATTAGTATCTAACCGGTAATAAGATTTTCTTAACTTAAAACATGTAGAGCAAATTAGAACTGTGTACTGGTAAACAGAAAGTAATGCAATAAACAGAGATAAAAACAACCACATGAAAAACACACCATAACATAATATTTTAATGAGGAAATCCGGTGTGGGAAAAACCTCGGTGGGATTTGTGACCCACAATATTCACTTACTGGCCAATAAGAGAATATTACTGCTACAAGAGGGGCCTGCACATGTAGGAAGGCCAAGTGCCTAGAGCTCACTGCTCAATTACAAAATGGGAAGTCTCACTGACTTACAAAATGGATTATATAAATCCAATGTCTTGTACTGCTTCAAAATAGCATCTACTATGCCAGATCTAGTACCGGTTTATAGCTCTGCTTCATACATAAACCCTTAACCTATAATTCGCATAATAGGTCTGCCTTATTTTGCTTAATTACATTCCTCCATTCATTACATCTATCTTCTCACAATGTTCTACAATGAACTCTCTTATATAAGAGTCATTTTACAACTTGCCAAGTCAGCTTACAATGATTTTACAATAATAAACAAAATATATTAACAACAAAATTCCTGTCGGCTTTTGTGCTGGTATGCTTCCTTTCACTACCGGTGCTAGTGGTCTGTGTGTCGGTGTAGAATCTGATTTTGCTAGTGCCGGTGGATTGCCTTGCCGGTGACATAGGATTGTAAGGTTGCCATCAATGACAAAACCTTCAATCACCTACAATGTCTCATTGGAGTGTGCATTTGCCAACAGATCTTGTGTCAGAAATTCAATGTTTTTTGACTTACAAGTATAAAAGGAGGTCTACCTCTCTCATTTCAAACCTAAATCGAATTCATAAAAAACTTAGGAGGGCAAAATTAAGATCCTACATTCAAGTGAGAAAGCAATCAACCTTCTATGAAGCATTGGAGATGACATTCACGTTCTATGTTTTATGAAGACTATCTACATGAAACCCTAATTCCTTGTGAAGACAAACAATACTTCATTAGAGATATATCATTAGGTTTTCATTCATTTTCATCCTTTCTCTCAAAAGGAAAGTATTTTATTGCATTACCTCATTTACATTTCAATTCAATTTCTTGGTTGATTCCAAAACTGAGGTTTGACTTAAGGAAAACCCCTATTCCCAACAATTTCCCTTTTTTCACAATGTGTAGGAATATCTACAAAGTTGTGTTTCAAAGGATTGAGAACGTTCATAGAGACAAACAGGTTCACCTTTTGATGGTGTAAAGTTCGAAGGACCAAGACGACCACCACCATAGTCTTGATAATTTGGGTTGAATTTCTAATAATAGATTAGAACCTTCATCTTCTACTCAGATCTAGATTTGTGGCTTCTTACGATGACTCTATCTCACTGTTTATAAATAATTGCTTTAATAATTCACTATTGTACCCTAATCTTTAAATAATTCTAATTCAATTCAAAGGGAAAGAAAAACCCCATTTAGGAGGACTAGAATTTGATTAGAATATTGGTTTGTTAGGCTTAGATCTATCAAATTCCTCTATTTCCCTAATGTGATGGTAATTAAGTAAAATTAGTGGTATATTACATTTTATAGTGAAACCCTAAATTTTCACCTTTACATAGCCTTAGTGTACATAGAAAAATATCAAATTGTATAATAAACTATACAAAATAGTTGCATTTCTATCATTCCAATTATTGAAGAGAATTTTCATCTTAAAAGAATTACATATATCTTTACACTTAAATAGGATACAAGGCTATCATTCTAGTACAATTAAATTTCAAAAAAATGTAGGAAACTAAAAGGGTCTAAAATATCATGAATCCAATATTAATCAACATGAGATCTATAAAAAATCTAGAAAAGGTGCTTAAGATTCTGAAACTAGCCATAAAATAGACCAAGCATTGGGAACCCCAAATAGGTCAAAAATGGAACAGCTAGGGACACCTTAATAAAGAGTATACAATATAAAATGAACCAACTTAGTTTGAGGAATATTCAACCCAACACAAACTTGTAGGATTTGGAAAAATCAATCTTATTCAAAATGAAAAGTTGTGAAAGTTGGGCCTATCCCATAACTTATCAAATAGCGGAGGGAGTTTGAAATTTGAATTTTTAGGAGATGGGAATTTATAGTGAAGGCAGAAACAACGGAGGAAGCATGAGGAAAATCTTGGGGGAAGAGGATGAGAATGAAAAGGCTGATGGGGATGGCAAGGATTCTTGGGATGGTGGCACTCAGCCCATTCCAATGTGCCACAATGATGCCTCATCTGGTAGTCTCGACAGCTCACATGGTTCTGAGGGTCCCAGTGATCCTCCAAGGCACCAAACTTCTTCCTTATCTATTTCTGATTGCAATAAGAAATGGACAACTTTATTTAGTTTTCTCTTGAAAGGTAAGTTGGTTCCCCCTGTTTCTCACTATGTTGACCCCATTTCTAGTATTTGTTCCATTTCCATTCCAAATTGCATTGTGGATAAAAATCTGGCCACTGTGGAGTCTGTTTTGGTGGGCAAATTTGTGGGGTTGCGTCCCAATATTAAATCTTTTAGGTCATGGGTTTCTTGCAAATGGAGAGGAAAAGGTCAGACTGAGGTTACTGCAATGGAAAATGGTGTTTTCTCCTTTTCCTTTACTTGTGATGAAGATTTAAAATCAGTGTTAGCTGGAGGACCGTGGTTGCTGGGGAAATCCTCCTTGGCTCTAAAGCAATGGGAACTCGATTTCAATCCAAAGGATTGGCAATGTAATGAACCTCCTCTATGGGTTCTATTGTTGGGGCTCCCTTTGGAATACTGGGATGAGGAAATCTTTTGTGGGTTGGCTGCTTGTTTTTGTGAACTACTTTTAGTGGACCTGATGACTGTGGCTAAAAGAAGATTGGTCTATGCTCTCATTTGTGTGAATATTAAGCAATCATCTAACCTTCCCTAGGAAGTCACTTTCAATTCAAAACTTGGGAAATGGATTTTAAAGGTGGAATATGAATCAATCCCTTTTGTGTGCATTCATTGTAAGAAGGTTGGTCATTGGGCTAGAGATTGCCCTTCCAAGAAACAATATACAAAAGTTTGGAGGAAAAAAAATTCTAACTTGATTAGTGCCGTGGAAATGCCTAATGGGCCTCATTGCTCTCAAGATCCTGAGATGGTGGCTCCAGATCCTAACAGTCAGGATTGTCAAATAGGATAGGGGGAAGTTATGAGGATTTATCTGAAGGAGGTTCCCTCTGGGTCTCCAACTCCAGAATGTGATATTCAGGGAGAGATCCCCCATACATTGGAGGAAAATAAAGTGACTTCGGTTGCGTCCTACCCAATGTTGTGGCTGAAACAAACTTGAACTTGATTGTGGATATGCACTCTTCCCATGAAAAGTCAGGTCAACTGAACTCATCTTCCTTTGATGCATCTCGTCTGATGCAGAGCATCCACACCCACACACAAGCCCTACACCTTTTAGGAATCTACCTCATATTGTTGAGGTTTCACAATGATTAAACACTTCCCCTTATGAAGGTTTTCCATAATCTTTTATAAAAGTCCACACATATTGCTCTTGCCTATGAACTCAATCATACCTTCTAGACCAACTAGGATAGGTTTCTTGGTATTGAGGACAGTCATAAACCAAAGGGAGTTTAAGTTTGTTTGAAGGCTACCATCACTTTCTATAGAGCCTTAACACTTCCACACACCCTCTCAACACTCCTACCAGCCCTTAATTATGGAATACCATGTACTCTGATCCAAACCTCAACATGTACAAAAGGTTACTGTTAAACAAGAACTTACTGGCCTCTTTGACACATACTCACTCAGAGATGAATAACTTTTTCAAATGGACATATTTTGCAGATCGCTCCAGTGGAACTCTATAAATTTTTTTTATGAAGAACATATCAAAACATAATAAAGATCCAATGGTTACACTTTGAGATATTGACCCCTTATTAGGACTGAATTTTTCTTGTGACAGTCAAACCTTCCTGAGGCAAGTTTTCAGTCACCTTCATGCCTCAAACCACATGCAAAACCTATCATGGAACCCTGGAACAATAATGGAATGATAATTTACATAATATTACATATTTCCACCAATTTGTGTGGCTTGATCAACCAAGAACATAAAGATATAACATTTTCTTTGTCTCGGTTTGCCCTAGTTCAAGGTTTTGACAGTTTTGAGAGAACTTATTGTATCTTTGCCAAAAAAAAACCAAATGACATGAAACCTGAAGGAAATGAAATTTAATTTACTATTATTAAACCCTCAAACCATGTTAATGAACCTTCAATGCACAACAATGGTGAAAACTAACAAATTGCAGACTGGATGCAATGAAAGTTCAGGAAAAACACAGAATGTGCAAGGAAACCACTTACTATTATTGCCAAAAACTTCAATCCCAAGAATTACATACTTTTGAGGAGTTTTTTCACCATATTTATAGCATTATAAGTATTCACAACCCACCAACCAACTATAACCACCAAAAACCAACCTTTTTGCAAATGTTGTCAAGCAACTTTGAAAAGTTGCATTGACAACATTTCTTGCTTTTTGACAACTTTTGGTTTATTGTACTTATTGATCATCCAATATCCCAAATAGGTTAAATAACATGTTATAACATTAAAAATGACACAAAATACTCCCCACAACCTTGATATTTCCATTTTGACTTGTTTTGACCACTAGTCCCTATGTGAGCAATTTGATAATTTTCAGGACATATGACTCAACTGACTCAACCTTTACATTTTATTGGCACTATTAGCCTTATTACATCATGTTGGGTCTAAATAGACCTTATTTGGACAAAAAAAAAAAAAACTAAATCATGCCCCACATATGGGCCCTTGAAGGGATGAGGTGCTCCTGCACCATCATCCAAATTCCCCTTTGGATTTTGGCTAGAAGATTGAGGACCCTAATCCTTTCATTGAAGTTAGATCTAAGAATTGGCGTTAGAGTACTCCTCCCTCAAATGCTAGGGTGGTGTTGGGATCTGTGCATGTCAAAACCAGGAACAAGTACAAAGTAGATTGTGGCTTAGAACCAAGAGGGGTTGTGAGACCCCCAAATCTCTTTAGCAGAGATAAGCAAAGTAAGTCAGATATTGTTGATAGTTCACAACCAACTATTAAGGATATGGGGATTGGGTACTCTGACCGTTCTAAATGAAGATAATATCATGGAACATAAGAGGGCTCAATCACCCCAATAAACATGATCTCCTGTCAAATATGATTCGAGATCATAGATTGGGAATCTGTCTTGTCCAAGAGACTAAAATGCATTATGATAAACATTCAAAGATGAAGCTGACTAGTTTTAAGGATTGTGGTGTCCATTATGTTGATCTGGATGGTGCCTCTCAAGGTGTTGCTACCTTTTGGAATCCAAGACTTGTGTAAGGTTCAACAATTATTTCCAGACTGAATCACATTGCCACCAAGAATCACTAATGTTCTGGACGGGTCTTCTTGTATCATTTCCAATATCTATGCTCCTAATAGCAGGAGTTCCAGGAAGATTTTATGGAACTCTTTGGTAAAATATAGACTTCTTTTTAATAATAAGAAGTGTATTATGAGGGGGGATTTTAATTGCCTTATTTCCAATATTGAGAAAAGTGGTGGGGCTTTGATATTTGAAATTAGTAAGAAGGATCTTTTGGATCTCATAAATGTCCTGGGATTGCTTGACTTGGAGTTGAATGGGTCTAAGTTTAAGTGGTCAAATATGAGGAGTGGGACAAATATTATTCAAGTCAAACTTGATAGGGGTCTTATTTCCTCTAATTGGCTGCTAGATTTTTCTGGTAATTCATCCTCTTTATCTAGGATTGGATCTAACCATTTCGCAATTGTTTTGAGCATTTCTTCCCTTAGTAGGAAAAAAGCTTTCCCATTCAGATTTAAAAAAATATGGACTCATAATCCTAACTTTATGGATAAGGTTACAGAGTGGTGGACTATTGGGGTCCATGGTACGACTATGTATAGAGTGGCCAAGAAATTGGCTAATGTAAAATATAAGGTCCAGAAATGGAATAAGTCCTCCTTTGGCAACATCTTCCAAATAAAAGACTGTAAAAAGGGAATTGGATGATATTCAATCTCTTATTCAATCCCAAGGGTATTTCCCCATCATAATGGACAAATAAGTTGAGCTCTTGTCCAAATTACATGATATTATCTCTAAAGAAGAGGAATTTTGGAAACAAAGATCCAGAGTCATTTGGTTGAAAAATGGGGATAAGAATACTAATTTTTTCCATATGAAAACTCTTAAGCATAGAACATCTACTAGAATAAAGATGATCTATGTCAACAATCATTGGATTGATAAGCAATAGGATATGAGCTCTGAAGTTGTTCGCTATTTTTCTGATCTTTTATCTGTTGATGCTCTGATTGACTTGGTTTCTCAGGAGGAAATTCTCAATGAAGTTCATGCGTGTATTTATCCAGATATAAATTATGAGCTAACTAGAATCCCTTCTGCTAAAGAGGTCAGCAAGTGATTTTTTCTTTTGAAGGGAATAAAGTTCCAGTGCCTGATGGTTTTCCTATGTTCTTCTTCTAACTGTTTTGGTCCATTGTGGGGGAGGACGTTGTGTGTGCTACTCAAGATTTTTTTGGATCTAGATCCCTTCTTAAAGAGCTTAATGCCACTTTTATTGTATTGATTCCTACAAAAGCTGATGCCCTGGTTGTTTCCAGGATTTCAGGCCCATCAGTTAATGTATATCTATAATTTTTTTCTAAAATTTTGGTTTTCAAGCTGTAGAAGTTTCTCCCTGGCTTGATTTCTAAGCAACAAAATGGGTTTGTTCTAAGGCGTCAAATTTTGGACTCCATCATGGTGGTTCATGAAAAAATCCATTCCCTTTCGGTGAACAGGAATCTTGGTTTCTTTCTTAAACTTGACTTGTTAAAGGCCTATAACAGGGTGGACTAGAATTTTCTAATTAGGATGCTTTGTGCTTTTGGTTTTGGTGATTGCTTCATTCAACTGATTAATCAGTGCATTTCAACTCCCAAGTTTTTGGTGTTGATTAATGGACCTCCCTCTGGTTTTTTCTCGATCTCCAAGGATCTCAGACAGTTGTATCCTATCTCGCCTTTATTTTTCATCATTATGGGAGAAGCTCTCTGTGAGATTATTCTAAGGGAAATCAGGGTTGGTAGACTTAAGGGTCTTAGACCGTCTTCAAGCCCTCAAATTTGTTCCCATCAATAATTTGTGGATAATACGTTGTTGATGGGGGAAAGTTTGGTCTCAAAGGCTAAATCGTTGAAACAACTTCTTTCTCTTTATGAAATAGGTTCAGGGAAGAGATTAGTCTCCCTAAAATTTCTATATTCTTCCTGAATACCCCTATTCATAGATAAATTAAGATTGTTGAGATCTTGGGATGTAAGTTTGCCTCTTTCCCTAATATCTATTTAGGGCTCCCTCTTTGCTAGGGTCTGGCTCCAGATGCTTTTTGGTCTAACCTGATTGATAGGTTCCAAAACAAACTTGTGGGTTGGAAAGGTGCTTTGCTAAGCCAAGCTGGTAAGCTTCAACTGATTAAAGCCTCATTGCAGAATCTCCCAGTTTATGCCATGAGTCTTTTTAAAATCCCAACCAAATTTGTTGACTAAATGGAAAAGATCTAGACGAACTTCTTGTGGACACGTACTGAATCTAAGAATCACCTGCATCTAGTTGCTTGGGACCAAGTCTGTATCCAAAGGAAACTTGGTGGGCTGGCCATTAGACATATTTGTGATTTTAATATGGCATTGTTGGCCAAACAGTTCTAGAGAGCAATTAAGGAATCCAATGAATGGACTACTATCATTGATAATAAGTACCTTCGTTCATCCCGATCTCCTGAAAATATCCTTGAAGGTTTTCATATAGCCCAAAATGCTTCTAGCCTTTGGTCAAGTTTTCTAAATACTAGAGTCCTCATTTTAAAATGGTCAAAGTGGTGCCTTGGTAATGGTCAGAACATTCATTTCTGGGAAGATTGGTGGGTTGGTGACAACCCCTTAATTGATTGTAGTTGGGATGTCCCTTTCATGGAGCAGTGTAAAGATCGGATTGGCTTCTGGGTTGCTGATTGACTTGTCTAATTTGTATCCGCTGCTTGTGCCTCTCCAATAATTTATTTATGTTATTTTCATTCCCTCTATTCCGATTGAAGATTGTCTGGTCTGGGTGGGATCTTCTTTTGGTGGTTTTTTGGTCTCTCAGGCCTTTGCTTTACTTTCAAGAACCTATGCTTCGGCCCATTTTTGGTCTAGTCTCTGGAATAAGTTCCTGATCCTCAAAATTAATATTTTCTTCTTGTTGTTTATGCAAAATAAAGTGTTTTCTATTGATAATCATTGCAGAAGAGGGATGTTGTTGCCTAATCATTGCTTTCTCTGCAAGGAAGAGGCTAAGGATATTGCTCATCTTCTTTTACATTCCCCTTTTAATCAGGAGATTTGGGCTCACTTTTTTGAACTCTGGGGTATTAGTTGGTGCTTCCCCATGAGTCTATTGGATTGCTGACTACAATGGTTGTGTCCTTCAGATAATCAGGCTCTTAATTTTATTTGGAATTTTATGCTCCCTCATGTGGCCTGGGGCATTTGGAACGAAAGAAATAATCGCATTTTTAGAGATAGAGAATCTCCGGCTGCTGTGGTGGTGCTTCGTATCCAAGCCTCTATTAAGGAAAATTTCATTGCATCTTTCCTTTCCTGATAGTATGATTTAGCTAGTGATTCTCCAAAAATGGACTAGGACATCATCAACAAATGGCACATTGACTGGGATATTTCTAGACCTACTGTTAAAATGAAACACACAAGACCCAAAATTTTTTGGAGTGCTCCTCCAGGGGGTGGATCAAGATTAATGTTGATGGGGTAGCCAAAGGTAATCCTGGCCCAATAGGCTATGGACGAGTTATGTGTGATTACAATGGTAGGCTTGTCTCAGCAGTGACACTCCCACTGGGCACCCAGACAAACCATTTTACCAAGGCAAATGCAACCTACATTAGGATTAGAATGGAAAGTCATGGGGGATATAAGAAGGTGGGGTTGGAGAGTGATTTGTTAAATATAATAAACTGTATGAACAAAAAATCTTCACCTAGCTGGATGATCAACCATTTAATGCAAGAGTGCTTTGAAATGATGAACAAATTTGAGGATATATATTAAAATATCACATGTTTTGAGGGAGGGTAATAGGTCCGCTGACCACATGGCTAATCTAGGTGTGGTTAGAGATGATGAAACATGGTGGAAGGAAGGGGATTCCTTCCCATTCCAGTTGTGTGAGTTGGCGAGGAAGGACACCGAAAACCTTTCATCACTCAATCATTAATGATGACTGCTCACATGTGTAGGGATTTTCATAGAAAAGAGAGAAGGTGAGTTTCTAGATTGTTCTTTTGGCTCTGTTTGTTTTTGCATCGGCCTAAAGTCTGGTTTTGGTGCTATTCGAAAAAATCATAGAAGCAATATCATAATGGGTTGAGACAAAAATAGAATGGATTCATCCTCATGTGAGCTTTGGGAGAAGAATGAGGAGGTCTAGAGGGAAATTGTGGATGGGGGAATGGAACACTTTGTTTGGAAGCTTGATGGATATAATCATTAGCTCACAGACTTATTTTTGAGTAATTGGGATAATAGGGTGATGTGTGTGTATGGGTAGAGTTCAGAATTGATGAACCATTCATCACCGAGATTTCTGGGCTCAGTTTGGAAGGTAGAAAATTCTTCAAGGAAAGGAAGAATTCAAAAGAAGCCCTTTCTGCTTTCTACGATAAACAGAGTGAAAGGAGGAGGGTTAAGAAGAACCCGGATGGCCGTTACAACCGGTTGGACCTTCAAAGTCTCTTGGCAAACATGGTGGAATTTATTATGAGGTACATTACCTCAATGGTCGCTTTGCTAGTATTTTCTATTACCATTTCATAATTCTGAACCATTTTAGACATGACAAAAGAATTTCTATTTTGTTTTACTTGTTATCTTCCATGGAGCTATCTATTAGTAAGCATGCTAAGAATGAGGATAACCCGCTTCTTCATGAGGGTTTAATTCTCTTAATCATGGAGTATGTGAAGGCCCATGAGGTCAAACTCTCCCTTGTTCAGGTAAACCCTAAGTCTTTAGCCAACCAGGAGGTGCCTGATGTATCGAATACAGAGATTGATGATACTAAGGATGGGAAAGCTATGGATTGGAATGATATCTAGGTCTCAGACAACTCATTATAAACCCTCAGAGGATGAGGGTCCCCCGAAAAAGACTCCTGGTACTAGTAGCAATAGAAAAAACCCTCCTAGATGGGCCACTAAACAGAAAACCCTTGTTTTGTAGACCCACATTTTAAGCCCACAAAATATGAAGAAACAAAAGACTTGAAATAAGGTGGTCAATCTTGACAAGGAAGATAACGAAATAAAACTCGACATCCCCATCAATGTGGACCCCAATGAGAACAAAGATGGTTAAAATGATTTTGATATGCTTCTAGAGAAATCACTGATGTATCAAGAAAAGTGTTTCCGATGGTTTTTTTTGGGAAATCAATATTCTAAAATAGGGGATTAAAGATCTCATTGCCACTTTCACTGATATTCCTACTCCAGATAAGACTGATGAACTCCTAAAGTTATCCCAAAAAATTGTGAAAGATATCAAGATCATGAAGACTGAGCATGAGGCAAAAATCGATAGGCTAGAGAAAGAGATACAAATAATGAAGAGTAAACTAAACAGTTTGGTGGAGGTCAGCAAGTAAGTAATGTAGAGAAATGTTGAGGATCTTAATAGAGTCAATGAGGAAATTGCTTCAGAGAAGGAACAAATGGCCAGAGCAGAGACACCCCCAGACATCAACCTGACTAAGTTGAACCAAGAGGTGCAGGCATCCATGAGACCATGTACCGGGAAAACATCAACTTACTGGTAGCTTGAGGTTTATTATGAAGGAATTCCAGGAGATTAACAATAAAGCGATCCATAAAAATGCATAGCTTATGAAATCTCTATCTTAGTTCTTTATGTTGTTGCGTCCTGTTTAGTTATGTTTTTTGTGGTTTCTATTATGGGGTGTATCCCCTATTTCTATAGCTGGTAAGATACTGGTTAGACTCCGATTATTGTATTTTATTTTTTGTTGGATTTGGATTTCGGGTCCCTGTAAAACTCATTTATCTTAATAAAAAATAATATGATTAAAAAAAAATTGATTTGATGAAGTTATTCATTACAAGACAAATTAACTATTGAAGCGTAGATTGGTGTTTAAAAGCTGGTACTTTTCCAATAATTTTATAAGAGACAAAGGGTAGTATGCCTCCAATTGTATATATCTTATTAATCTCCAACTTTTTCTATGTGAATTTAATGCTTCTCTTCTTAGTTAAATTTCCTAGAGACATGGAAGGGTGAAGATAAAACTTATGAAGGCCACCATCTATAGTGTCCAATTTTTTTTTATAAATTTCACAAACGAATATTTAGTACCAAAAGAATTACATTCCAGAGATAGAGAAAATAACCTCCCAAAAAACATCTTTGGTGAGAATTTATTCATAAATAGCAATCTAGGAATTCAAGACCTAACAATGAACTAATATAAGGTATTAGTGTAGAGAAATAAACTAGGCCCAAGTGCTCTCCTCAATAAAAAAAACTCTTGTAATGTTTGTAAAAGCCTTGATAATGTCAATGTTATATTTTATAACTTATTTCCCCTCGATTTGCTTAATTACTTGAGGGTAACTATAGAAATGTAAGACCTATTTCCTATCATGTGCTAGTAAAGTCAAACTTTGATTCAAGCTCCCCTAGTTGTGTGAGTACTAGTGTTCTATTTGCAGTGGTGATGCTAAGAAACTTGAAGGTGAGAAACATAAAAAATGGTTGACCCTCTAGAGTGATAATGTATCGATAGAGGTCCAAGATATTACCCTCATAGGAATAATAGTTAAAGGGCACAAAATGACACCCATAAAAATAAAGTAAATAAGTAGGATAGGTTATAGAATCATTCCCAAAAGCTATCAATTTAGCCCCATGAGACACGGATCTAAGCTTTAAAGATATAACAAGTTCAATTATGTGGATTTGTAACTAAGTACAAACATGTTGAGATAAAAACGAGTCCTCATAGCTTTGGACTTGGTAACTATCCACTTAATATAAAATTTTATTTAAAAGCTCTCAAAAGGAAAATATGAAATAGTGGCTCTACCAAAAAAGAGCAATACCTAGCAAAAGAAAATAAATATTTAGTTGATATCATGGTATTATCTATAAAATTTATCACTTTGTTAATCCTATTTCATAAATAAATCCATGTGTAGCACACCATTTAATGCTTGTAGTGGCCAAAAAAAGGGGATCAAACACCCTAGTTTATTCTACATGAAATACCATACCTCTCTTTCAAAACCTTTTTAGTGCATATGGAATGCATTGAATTTATCTTACTCCATCTCTATCATATTAAATTTCATAAATAGAACCCAAGTGGCACTTGGTAAAAAATAGGAAATCCATCTCCAAATTATAGATCTTTCACAATCATCATTATAAGCATAAATATTAATAATAGAAAATGAATGAATATTAATATTAAACAACACAAATAATTCATGGTTGATAGAGTAACATACACTTAAAAATAACTATTGAAGCTACATATGCAAGAGAAAGGTGACAATACCACTCTATATCACTTTAGGCTTACTAGAAAAAAATACTATAATTCCAAACAAGGGATGCAACATGCATCAAGTTATTGCTAATATTTAGAGAGGAAAGTGGAGATATTTGGATGTAGATAGAGATATAAATGAGAAAGAGATATGGAGAGAGAGAAAGAGAGGACAAAGGGATAGAAATAGATAAATATATATAGAGGGAAATATAGTGAGAGAGAATGAGAATGAGAGAGAGAAATATAAAGATAGAGATGGGAAGTGATATATAAAGAGAGGCTCTTGCCAATAGTTAGAGAGAAAAGTAGAGATATCTGGATGGAGATGGAGATAGATAATAAGAGTGAGATATGGAGAGACAAAGAGAGGGTACAAAGGATATATATATATATACATATATATATATATACATATATATATATATACATATATATATATATACATATATATATATATACATATATATATATATACATATATATATATATACATATATATATATTTATATATATATACATATATATATATATACATATATATATATATATATATATATATATATAGAGAGAGAGAGAGAGAGAGAGAGAGTGATATATAAAAAGAGATAGAGAGAGAGAGAGAGAGTGATAAATAAAAAGAGATAGAGAGAGGGAGAGATATAGTGATAGAGAGAGCTAGAGAGACAATGAGATAGATATAAAGGGATAAATTGAATGGAGAGGAAATGAGAACAATTAAAATATTATTATTAAATTGAACATAAACATAGTTAAATTAATTTTGGAAATTTAAATTGTACTACAAATAAAATATTTCTTAACAATAAACTATATTATAATTATTTTGATTAATAAAGGCGAGATAGGTTCATACCATTAAATAACCACAAAGAGACACCAAGAGCCCATTAGGGATGCACAACCAGCAAAAATACTCTCCACCAATAAACAAAAAAAACCCAATAGGACCAGTAGAGAGACAACATTTAAACTAAAAAACTAGTAGGCAAAAAAGAATCGGGACCACCAAAACACAAAATAACCACCCAACACAAACACAAAATGATGGTCTATTGGGTGGGGGTACCCTTATCTTGCCAATCATGGCACAAACTAAGAACTTTATCCAAAAAAGAGACTTTTTTACTATATCCAATCCCTCAACCAGAGGAGGCTAGTGCAAAGTCAAGGGTGGCCTTAACCATTGAAGTGGTGAGGCCAAAGCTCGTGGCTAGGGAATCTATGCATCTTCTTTTTTCTGCACTTCTCCTTTCCATCTCGTCATGGGCAGCCTATAGGGTGGCATTGTTCTTTCTAGAAACATCCCTATAAGCACAATTGACCTCCTCAATTTACTTTTTAAGGGCCTCTTGGGTTTTCTTGATCTCTTCTAGCTCATACTTACTACCCACATTCTTAATCCTAAAGTCCATGTAAGCAATCTTTCCACCCATTGTTTCTCAATACCCCATAAATCCCACAAGATCATTGGCATTTTTTTTGTACTTTTTCCTCATCCAAATCATCAACCCAAGTGTTGGCCCTAGCCTCATCCTCAACCACCACCTCCAGCCGATTTATCTTCTTGATGGCCACATTCATTTGCAAGAAGAGCCATTTCATCAACTCTTCTTGTCTTTGTGTGTCTTCATGTAGGTCCCTCACATTTTTTTATAGATATGAAGTAGTACTCTAAGGGTCAAAGTTATCAGTGAAGGGAGGGTTTAGGGGAGAGGGATAGGGTTTCCTCTAGTTTTAGCAGGGGACTAGTCGAACCTCAAAATATCCAAGGACTTTGAATCCTTTGAGGATTAAGATTTTAGATCTAGAATCATCAACAATATCACTAACCACATCTTGTTGCATGTCATACTACACATCCATGTCCTGATCTTTTTTGGTGTTAGCAATGGCCCTAAATTTGGCTATTCTAGCAGGGTTTTTCCTAGTAGGTATTTTAGAACCAGAGTAAGGCAAAATATGTTCCCAAAAATTAAAGGGATTAAAATAAGGTCAATAATTAGATTGGGATAATAGGTAGACTCAACCGCAATAGAAGGGAATCCACTAGAGTGGGATAATGCAAGGTGGAAGTTATCCAGTCTCTAGATGATACCCTGGTGGAGGGGGTTTACCCTTTTCAATGGCTTTTCAAATAGATTGAAACAAAGAAGACATAATCCAGAAAGGAAAATTCATTCTAACTCCATACCAAAGATGATTTAGCATGGGAAAAATATGTGTATGGAAACTTCTTTTTCTACCATCCAAGATGAAGTGCTTCATTATGGGAAAAGCCACATCCTTCCAAATTTTGGGGAGATCCTCCTTGTTGTAGCCACTTTGAAGCTTGAAAACTCCTTCTCTTGGTTGAAAAAAACAATCAAATTCCTCCTTGTAATTCCGTTTGAATGTTTTGGAAAGGACACACCATTGAGGCCCATTCTTGTCACCTTTGTAATAGCCTTCATCGAAACCACAAAAGTAACACTACCAATCTTCACATTCACATTTTCCCAAGCATTAAAAAAATCAGTAGAGAGCTTAGAGTCATAGCCAATCATCCCTTCAACATAATTATCTAGTTTTCCATAATCACCTTGTCCCTCAACTCCCCATGATTCTTAAGTTCAAAGAAGTTGTTGCGTTTAGTTTGAATCAAATCACCTCCCATAGTCACAAAATAGAAAACCAAGTTGGCAAAGTCACAAGTCTAGGGAATGCAATGGTAGGTAGTACCATCAATACTTTTTAAATATCGTCAACCTAACCAACAAGGAGAGGAAAGGGTGAGAAAGGCAAGTACAAAATTACCAACTTTGGGATTATGCATCACTAATTGAAGAGTCCTTCAAGATCATGGCACAAGCCTCAACTGGGATTTTGTACAAGTGGAACTAAATTTTGAAATCATCAACATACGTGTCCATCACTACTAGGTTGTCCACCACACAGTTGCTTTCACGTCTCACGTGGTTGAACCTGATGTTTCCTAGTAAGGGACAGATGTTGTGACACTTAAAAATGAGAGGGTTAGTTTTCAAATATGGTTTTGCCACCCTTTTGAGCATCATAATGGTATTGCTTAAGTCACCTTTAGTAATTATATGCTTGAGACCTTTTTCACTGGCCACGATCAACACATGATAAATAGCTACAACTTTAGTAATGCTTGAAATTTGTATTCTTATATTTACCACATAGGAAAGGATGAGGCTTCCACATGAGTCTCTAATGACTCCAACCCCTCCCACTTGACTTGGGTTGCCCCGAGATGACCCATCAAAATTCAACTTCAACCAACCATTGTCAAGGGGGGGGGAGGGAAGAGGGGGCAAGTCCATTTGATAGCATTACAAAATATAATAGGGGCAAAAATGAAGCCAAAAAAGAATCAACTCCATATACCACAATCTAGCAATCGCCCAATCCATAGAAAGTAGTGGGTGAGAGTGTTTCCTCTTCACAAAAGAAGCCATATTCTCCTTGACATTAGAAATGATCATGTTGGTAAGTTCTTCCTAGTTGGACTACTTTCTCTAAAAATTATATTATTGTTCTCTTTCCATTAACTCCGTCCAATGTGAAAAAGGGTTTTCCACCATGGCTCCTTAGTTAAGGGGTGAGGGGAAGGCACGTTCCCACTAAGAAGATTATCCTTAGTAGTTTTATTCCAAGCCCATTTAAGGAGAAACATTCCCACAATCTTCTATCTTACATTCCAAGAAAAGGGGAAATAAAATAAAACATGTTTAATACTCTCCTCTTCCTTTTCACAGAGCATGCATTTGCTGGCCATCTGGAAGCCATGCCTCTTGAGATTATTAGCTATTAGAATTCTTCCATGAAAGATACTCCACCAAAAGAATCAAATCTCAGGTTTTGTCTTAGTTCTCCAGATGTTGTCCCATTTGAAAGAGGCATCGAAGAAGGCGAGGCAATCTCATAGGAAAATATAACCATGAAATTTTCATCCTTCAAGGTTGCCCAAATGAGCACATCCTCATCTTCTCTATTATAAAACCTAATAGAATTAAGGATTTTGAGAAGCTCTTCCATTGAACACTTCTTCTGCTAGGAAAAGTCGTGAACCTTGAATCTCCACTCCATGGGTGAAGAATATGGGACCCATTAATCACTAAGGAAGGTCCCAAGGCTCATGGATGGATCTTCTTCAATTACTACATAGATAGGATGAAATTAAAGAGGAATGGGGGACAACCATGAGTCCTTCCAAAACCAAATGTTCCAACCATTCCTAGATTTCTATATTATACCCTTATCTAGTAGATCACCCATCTTGAGGAGATTATTCTAGATAGTAGATCCTCTATGCACAACATCTAAGTTGAGGAAAGACAAATATCTTTCCTTTACATACTTATCTCTCATGACTGAAGTCCACTTCGCATCCCCAGAAATAAGTATCTAGTTGATCTTAGTCATTAATACTTGACCAAGGGATCATATGATCCTTTTATACATAAACCCCCAACGTACTTGGCATAGAAAACTTCCTCCCAGTCCACAAGGGACATTCAGTTGCATTGTTCCACTCCAACTTAGAGGAATCTCCTTTGGATTTGGTTCAACTTCTTAGCCCGAGAAATAAGAATGTGAAATAGGGAAAGAAGGTAAACAGAGGTGCTCTATAGGGAGGCTTTTAGAAGTTGGAGCTTCACCGCACTATTAAGAACCACTCCTTTCTATTGAACCAATTTCCTATGAATCCTTTCCAAAAGACCCAACAAAACTTAATTATCAACATTACCAATAGTGAGAGGGAGACCCAAGTATGTAGAATATGAAGGAGTACCCTTGCCATTGATAATATTCTAGGTCTTATTCTGGAGTTTCTTGTTGGTACTCATGACATATAGAGCGCTTTGTCCAGATTAATTTTTTTACCAGAAGCTATAGCATAATCAGAGAGGACAGTCCCCCATCCTTTGGCTTCCAAAATAAAGGCCTTACTCATCATAGGGGTTTCATTAACAAATTACTGGTGAGAGATCACAAAGGGAGTCGAAGATGGTTTGATACCCTTTATAGCACCATTTTCCAGAGCCAACATAAAATTTCTTCCCATTACCTTCACCATAAGTATGAAAAGGTAGGGGGATAAAGGATCCTTTTTTTCTCAAGTTGTCATAAGAATTGAAGGAAGCATGGGGAGCTCCATTGATTAGTACTGAGAACATCGGTGTTTTAAAGAAGGCCTCAATAACTTTCATAATTTCACCTTTGAAGACAAATTTACTCAAAACCAAAGAAAGGAAAGGCCATGCAACTAAATCATAAGCTTTAGAAATACCAATTTTGAAGAGAATACCTTCTTTACCATTGTTGTCCATTGAGTCAAAAGTTTCATTAAACTCAAGAATGGCTTTCACTATCTAACATCTAGGGACAAAACCTTTTTGGTTACAATGAATTAAATATTTGAGAAAAGTTTTAATCATATTAACAATGAGTTTGGGAAAGATTTTGTACATGGTGTTGCAAAAACTGATAGGCCTTAAATCTAACATCCTCTTTGCATTGTCTTTTTTTTGAGAATTAGGAGGATGAAGGTTTTATTCATCTCCTTAAGGATCTTAACCAAAGATAAGTATTCCTTAGTTGTCATAGTAATATCCTAACCCACCATCTCCCAATATTCCTAGAAGAATAAGGGGAAAACCCATCCAGTACAGATGGTTTGAATGCACAAACTGAAAAAACCACCACCTTAACTTCCTCCTCGGAGAAATTACTTTCCATAGACTTTAGGTCTTCAGGCTTGATGGTTTCCAGAATACATTGGATCCATCTAGAAGAAATATAAAAAATAGAAGTTGAGAAATGTTTGTCAATGTTTGTTTCATGTTTTCATGAGGGTAGAAAAAATGAATTTGGAAATAATATTGTTAAGGAAAAGAGATATGAGATGCTCATATATACTTTGGAGAGTGGAAGTGAAGGTTTTAGATGTGAGTTGGTTACAAAATAATGTAGTGTTGTTGATTTTACTTCAGATTTCATTAAAAAAATGTCTACAAGTATGCAAGGCATAGCCATAGGTCTTCATGATTGGATCAATAATTCAGGATGTGCAAGAAGTCTTTCCTGATTAGCACTATTATATTAGTAGTTGATTTTGTAGAAAACTACACATTGCAACCACAAAATGAGGTACAATCTCAGTATTACAATTCCATTTAGATTGCTATTTTTGTCCACATAACATATAGGCATGCCCCTGATAGTATATAAGAGGACAAGAAGATAATCAAGGAGTATTATTTTATATGGGTGATGATAGACCTCACTCCTCTAAGTATGTGCAACATTGTTTCGAGAATTTTTTTGAGTTCTTGGAGGAAAAAGATATTGCAATGGGGCGACATCTAATTTGGTCAGATAACTGTGTTGGTTCCCAAATCAACAAATCATATATCCTAGAGAAATAGACACTAACTCATAGATAGACTTAGGATTGGTTTTGTCCAACGAACAAGATTCACCACAAAGGAAGCAATATTCTACTCTTTAGGCTCTTCAGGACCTAGGTGGGCATCCCTGTTGTAATGTTTCACGATATTTCAACTTTACATGGACAGATATTGTAGATTTTAGCAGATGATTTCAATGAAAATATACCAAGGAAAAGTAAGATATACTATGAATTCTAGCTTGAACCTTAGTTTGTACTACTTTGATTGTATTGAAAATTGATTCTAATGTATTCTACTCCTAATGCAGAAAAACATGAAAATGAAATATAAAAGGTGAAATAAGAATGTTGAAATGATCGTAAAACCTAGAAAAGTATGATCAGTTCCTGTTCAAGGGAGATATAGAGTTAAATAACAGGTCTAAAGATAGACAATATCACAGTATCAACATTAGAATCCAATACTAAACATCCAAGACTTGCTTAAAATGATCAGACTGAGAATATATTCATAACTTCCTCACAAAACCTCTCACACAAATGTTGCAGTATTCAAGACAAAATTTAATTCATTTACTCTAAATGAAACCTATCAAAACATACACATTCTCCATTAGAGAAGATAAATTAAACATGCCATTAACATAACAATTCATACAACACCATACAACATATTTGAGCAAGAAAAATGAATGTCCTCTTTACTAATTTTTTAGTATAGGAATCATACATTCATAATAAATTATTGTGCTAAATAAATCTATAAAAGACTATCTGTCAATATATTGCTTCAAAGATATCCTAGTACATACTAAGCAAAATTTTTAGAATTGTTCGTCTTGGCCCTGAATTCCCTTTTATAACACAAGGGAGAAAAACAAACTTTATGCCAAGAAGATACATGTCAAAAGTGCAATGCTTTATAATTCACCATAAGGGCTATTCTTGTCCTTGTCAACATGTGTGCAATCTTCCTAGTTTTATTAAATGTAGGCAGCTGCGAAGTCACCATCCTAGAAGTCATAGACTATAGGTTCACAAGATCTACCTCTTTATTGGTACCTCGACACATGCCTATGTGAGGATCTGAAGTACACCTTGGTGCCTAACAATAGGTAGCCTAGAGAATGATCCTTGATGATTGAATGCTTCTGTCAGTTCTCCCCAAATTAGCACCCTACACAAAATCTGCAATCAACAAAAAGGAAATACTATAACTATTCTTCTTCCTCAAGTTGCCCTTCCTCCAAGGAGAAATACCTTTTATGCAATACTTCTATTTCATCAACCAACCAAGAAAAATCCCTCAATCCTTGCAATTCGCTCATTGCCTCCTTTGTTTTAGGGGCAAGTACAATTGCAGATCCCAAGACAATTTTATAGTACATCTGGTCGACCTCCATAATCTTATCAATAATATTAAAAAAGGTATCTCCTTGGTTTGGATCAGTAGCCAAAGATGCCAGAACTGCATTGATTGCATCTTGGAAACCTTGCCTCCACTCTTCTAGGCGTTTGATCTATCCATCATCTGTCAAAATTATGTGGATGTGCCACTTCTTAAGCCCTTGGAAAGAATTGATCATTCCCAACAATGATTTATTTTATTCTTCTATGTTAGACAACAACTTAGTCAATAACTTATAATTTTTCCAAGTGACCCCTACAATTTGAGGTGGTTGGGCCACATTTTTTCCTTCCAGTATGACCTCTTTCAATTGCTGACCCTTTGGTATCCAAGTGACTCTTATTGGTTTAAAGAATGAAATAATTTCATCCAGATGAATTAGGAGCTGAGATGTCAAAGAATATGAAGTATGAACTTCATCCAATTTCAAAATAATTATTTCCATCTTCATCCTTAACTCTTTGTAATTGTTTATTCATTCTTTCCAATTCTTCAGGTCTAATTCCTCCTGAAGAATCTGTAGTTGCCTTCTTTATTTGCTCCTTCAATGCACAATTTTTAATGAATAACTTGCTGTAATTTTTATTGAGATCCACATGCATATCCTTTGATCTCAAATGATTTTTGTCAAGGTCATCCACTTCTAATTGAGGAAATTGGACCACATGTGAAGTGATTGCTACAGCCTTTGATGCAGTGGTGTCCTAATTATTGCATACCCTGTCTTTTGCTGTCCACCTTGTAGAACCATAGGCTTTTGGACATTTGGGTCCTTTGACCATAGAGAGAAAGCCTTTAGGCCTATACTCACCCTAGACCCATGATCATCAAACTCTATTGCAAAATTGGGGTCCTTCTGCCACATAATCTAACCTAACAAAAAGATTTTCTCAAAGTCCCAACCTAGGACAAGAAGCATGCCACTGTTTCTAATCATCTCCTTGCCTTCCTCAAGGGTGCATCTGAAACTATTCCTATCAAAATTTCTGATCTCCTCATCAGATAAATCCTTCAATTTTTCTCTAAGCCAAAAAGATTTGAACTCAAGAGAGTTCATAAAACTATCTTCTGCTACAAAGCGTTTTGAGGCAATGATCCTTTCATCATCTACCTCCTTAATAGGGATTGTACTTGGGATAGTGGCTCTATCTGAGTCATTTAGGACCTCAGCAGCCTCATCTTCATGGAATATTTATCAAGGGGGAGAAGGGGGTGGCACATTAGTATCAAAATCCACCGTGATATCTACAAAATCAAACATTTTGCCTTTCCCTTTTCAACTCTCCTAAACTATTCAGTTGCGTGCCCAGAAGTGATAGGAGATTTTTTTTCAACTATCATTGTATGCCCTGTCCTTGGCATCCCTTCTTTCCATTTCCATATTCATAATATCATTTGTTTTTCTTATCATGAAAGACATCCTGGAAAAATCAGTCTGGTATTACCTATAAGAACCTTCAAAATTGGCATCCTCTTGCTTTCTCTCTCGCTCAAGCTTCTTCATGAGCTCCCATTTTTTCTTGTGTTGTTCTGCTTTAGGAGAGTGAGAATTTCTTATTAAATCCTCTCGCTCATCAAAATAATGAAAATAGCCCTTCTCCTTTAGCTTGTATACTCTGAGGTCATTTATACATCCCTCAGGGTCAAAATGTCAATCTTGGGCAACCTTCAACTTGTAATTCTTTACTAGGAAATCCTGCACCTTTTCCAAGGTATCACATCCTACAGTGAAGTCTTCAAAATTGATCACCTTGGGGAGGAGTCTCTCTTTCTTATATATTTGAATTTGTGTCATCTCCATCCTCATTAATTGCCAAACTAATTCAATTAATGCTATCCTAGGAGAGACAAAAAGCGGGAAAACATGGGGTGCTTACTCACACCAGTATACCTTGATGATAGTGTAGTTTCCATAAAAACATAAGTCCCCAAAATTGTGGATGAAATCCCCCTCTAGGTATACCATTTCTTCACCCCTGCAACTCCTTATCCTCAAAATTTTAACAATATTCTTTTGTAGCCTTGGCAGCTTGACTCCAAGTCTTTTCAAAAATTTCATGACAAAATGATCAAAGAAGTCAGAGTAACTGACAAACCTAGATCCCTTGTCCCACACTTGTGTCCATCTTTTTACTCACCATGGAAGACCTATGTGTGGATCTTTTGTCCTTATTATTAATTTTGGACCCCAATAAACCCTTTTGTGATAAAGAATCATATGACACAATAAAGAATAGTGTTTGAATTCCTACTTCTCTTTTTTATTTCTTGCTACCAATAATAGCTCCAAAATCATACAACTCATTTATTAAGGGGTGATGGATATTGATGGCAATCATCATGAAATCTATGGGCATTTGAGTATGCCCACAGTCTACACCAAGAACCCGCCCTAATGCATAGTAGGTCTTAACAAAATAGGTCTCAAAGCACTCTAATCTAAAGAGCTCCCTCATAGAGTGGAGGACATAGTTCTGTTAATTTTTGAAAATCTTGTTCATAAAATGAGGGACAAATTCCTTTCTATACCCGTCCTTTTTATATTGGTAATTCCTACCAAAACATTCTACAATATCCCTACGTGAAATGTCCAATAGGACATAGCCATCTTCAGATCTTACAGTCCTTCTTGGGGGGGCCATAAGAAATAGGTAGCTCTCATATTAACATTATTTCGACAAAGACATTTGGCACCACTAGCTTCCCCAAGTTTAGTATCCAAGGATTCTACACTGGAATAGGTTTGTCCCTATTGTCATAAAAAGAATAAAATACATCCCACCCTCTCTCCTTTGTGATTGCATCTTTGCATCCTGCCTCTTTGTCATTGAAGGAAATTTTGATGTTGTCATTCATAGAGGACCCCTCAAACAACTCCAATAGGTCTTGATGGAGGCTTCTTGTTTGTCTAGTTGGTCTCTTTGCAACCTCCTCTAACTTCTTTTCAACTTCGTGTTTCAATTCATCTATTGTCATCTCAAGAGCAAGAGGGGTACTTGGCATTGTTTCTGGTTGCTCTGCCTGAGCTGATGAGTCCCCTTTATATGTATTTCTAGGTCTCTTGGGAGCTTTGGGAGCTAGCCCTTTTGCAGGATCAGTTTCCCTCATTTATTCTTTTGCAGGAGTAGTTTCCCTCACTTGCCCTTTTGCAGGAGCAGTTTCCCTCATTTTCCCTTTTGTAGAAGTAGTTTCCCTCACTCACTCAGCAAGGTTGTCTCTCTATGGGGTTTGCTCTTGCAGAATTGGGGTTTCCTTAGTGGGTGGGTTTTCTGTAGCATGGGAACTTTTTGTTGGAGGATGGGCTTCAGTGGTAGGTGTTTAAATGGAAACCTTTTGGGAAACCCTTCTCCTCTTTTGAATTGGTTTCCTAGCTTTAGGAGGGGGGGCAAGCTCATCTAAAGACTCACTATTAGAAACAATAGTGACAGTCTTTCTAATTGTCCTTTTATTTCTCTTTGCGGATTTTTATTTAGGAGGGGAGCTTGCTTCAGCTTCTTTAGACATTTGTGAGGCAGATTGAGGGCTTGGTTCAATAGTGGGAACGTTTGCAATTATATCAAGGAGAACGACATGGCTAATCTCTAGAATTGCAGAGGTAGTGCCAATTTTAGGGGTATTCTCCATAGTGGGAGTAGAAGAGTCCTTGATAGGGGAGGCCATTTTAATTTTAAAACAAAGGAGATCTTGGGAAAATAAACACAAACACAAACCCTACAGACTCTAGGGCACACAAAAAAAGCTCTACGTATCACAACTACAACATCCTAGCAAATGTACAAGGATGGTCGAATAATTAACTTACTGGCCTTTTTGCTGGACTGAATTTGCTAGAGGGCACGTTGATTTAACTAAAATTCGCTCTTTTTCTCTCTTAGGAACATTTTGAATTCTTCTTCAGATGCAAGTTATGAGAGAAAATCGATGCATTTCTCTTTTATGGCAACACCATGTTAATTCATTCGTGTTGGATAGAGCAAATTTTTGGCGCCAAATTTGAATTTCATCTGTTGATCAGGATTTGAACGGTCGAGATTTCCTTTGACAACCTTAGAATGATGACATGGCATTTATTAGATTGTCCTTGGCCAACTCAAATTTTCAAATTCATGTCGTTTGAAACATTTTTTTATGATTTTATGCCATTTACCATCTCCGCAGGATAAGTGTTCCTTAGACTTCTCTTTATTTCCTTATCCCACACCACCTTTTGCTATCTTGACAATCCTCACGGGATAATGTTCCTATGTATTTACCCTTTTTTTAATCTTGCGGCACATTTGTCAATGTCATCTCTTGTCGCAGAATAAGGCCTTTGCATTTCTTCTGATTATCCTCTTATCCCACGTTGCTCATAACTCCCTGTTATTTCCCGCTTGAAGGTGCCTTTCCTTGATAATTTTTCTTTGTGTGGCATAAGCCTCTTAAGATTTTCCTCTCTTATCCCGCGATCCATCTCTTATCCCTGTGGGAACATGCCGGATAAGAGATCCTATCGATCTTGCCTTGTAATCCCTATCCCGCGATCATCACTAAGTAGAATAAATCCCTTGTAGGATAATGTTCTTTGTATTTATCTTGTTACCTCTTAACCCATGCCATCTTTGCATCGACCTATGAGCATTGTAGGATAACTCTACCTTATAACTCTGAATTGTTTCTTGTCCCATAGGCCCATCAAGGTGCCTTAAAACCATCGTGGGATAAGACTTTCCTCTCTGCTTCTTTACCTTTTCTTATCCTGCATTGTCACACTACACAGTGAAAACCACTACCATATCTATGAGCATTCCTTATCCTTCTTGAGCCTTTTTCTTTTATGAAATGACTGCAGGATAAGGATCCCTTTTTTATCTCTATCTCCATCTTATCCCACAAGGCTTTATCACGGCTTCAAAAGTGTCTTAGGGTAAGTCTTGTTCTTTGAGCTTTGGGAATCCCTTATCTCACACGGTCAAGACCTCTCACTGAAAAGCCTACGGGATAACATTTCTCTGTGTTTCTTTTAACACAGTTATCTTGCACAACTATGAAACTAATGCAGGGACTTAGGTGGATCATTTTTAGCACGTGGAGACTAGTCGAGGGTAAAGTGACCGTGCGTAGGGCCTTCCCAAGGAATTTTTAAAAGGAAAAACCATGGGGATACCTAACACTTAGGCATATAATATATAATAAAAAATTAAAGCGACAACCTCAAGCGATAATTCCTAGTGCACAGGCTCGGTGAACGAATGACAAAGGATTCCTCTTATGACAACTTAAAACCAGGTCACCAACATATATAAGTCAACAACAAAACATAACACTGCCTGAGAGAACAAAGGAAAACCTTAACAACTCTAAAACCCTTAAACCCTAAGTTCCAACACATGGGCAGAGGACAAATAAAGCCAATTTTAAAACCCTCCAACAATGGCTCTAGCTAGGGGACATAAAAACCACTCCTGCCTAGCAGTATGTGCCAAAAGGGAGCACAAAATTCAATCTAAAGATTGAAAAGGAGGTCACAGTTGAAGTTCCCTCAAAGGTAGTTGTGGCTGAGAAGGAAAAACAGATTGGCGACTCTGCTAGGGAAAGCAAAGCCAAGATTGTGTCAAAAAAGAATGTTTTACCCCATTAATCCTTGTGCAAGGTCCAGAGGTACTAAAGAAAAATATATTCTCATCTTGGGTGGTGACTTTGAAAAGAAGAAAGCTAGTTCATAGCTTGAAAGGCTCACATGAGAAGCAAGAAGGTTACAAACACTGCTACAAGGATGAGTGAACACATTGCAAGGCGCAATGCATCAGACATTAAGTTTAGCTCAGATAAAGAATCTAATCAAGGAAGCAGAGAGGGCATTGAGTCTACAACAAGCAAAAGGTGTATTAACAAGAACAACTTGGTATACCTCAAAAAAAAATTCCTTAAACATCGATTAATGCTCCTATTGTTAGAATAGAGGAACATAATAGATTGCATATTGATTTAAGAGGGAAGGGTATTTCAGAGGGAAATCATAGTGACTTATAGATCTGCATATGGAAGTAGAAGATATAAGTAGTGATGAATCCTTGCCAAAAGAAAATCTTTTTGTTAGTCACACATTCCCTAATATGGATAAAAACCTACAAAATCCCTACTAAGAAGGTCCTCCTCAGGATCAAGCTGCTTATGACAAGTTGTATGTAGACTTTGAAAGGGTAAGGTTACAAAGAGAGTTTTAGGCTAGGTATGCTGACCAGTTAGCTAATGTACAAAGTAATGTTGGTCCAAAGTAAACTATGGCTACCCCTATGTCTATGAACTTTCCTTCAGCACAAAATATTTTTAAAGCTCAGTTCATTGAGTCAAATAAATGCTCTACTTCGGGGAATGCAACTGGAGGATCAATAGAAGAGTTACAGAGACAGTTGGAACATGTAAGAAGAGAAAGGGACATGATGACACAAGAAATGTTAAATTTGGCCATTTAGCAGTTATGCAAATCCCTACCCATGGAATGTCTGGTCAGACATCCAGTGTCCCTAAAACTATCAGCTGCACTTTAGTTACTTCTGCATATGTCTTCCCATGTGAATACTATTAATGCCTCAGCCCCTACTGTCACAATTACTACTGCTCAAGCCCCTATTGTAAGTTTTGTTTCAACACGTGCAACATCTGCTACCCAAGCTTCTACCCGAGCAAATACTTCTAGTACTGCAACCAGTACTGTGCCAATGTCACATGCATGGATGACTGGAATGCCTAATTGGTCTTCTGTGTCTACAAGAATAAGTGTCCCCCTTGCTAACGTCCAAAATAGAAGCACCGGTCAGGCAAGTACTAGTCAACACCACAGAGCTCAACAACATCATTTTCGGCCCACCACCTTCACAGTTTCCTTTTGTCCCACAGTATCCTCCCCCACCAGTGTATCAGAACAATAACCAAATGGGAGGAAACAATTCTTACCAACAGTATTTGCAATTCTTGCAATTTCAGTAACAAATGGAAAGACAGTACTAACAACAATATCAGGTACCCCAACAACAACAACAACAACACCATCAATTTCCTAATCAAGGAAACACACACCAACAACAAATGCAAAAATAGTTTGCTAGGAGACCAATGCAACTAGATAGATATAAACAAATTGATTTCACTGGGATAATAGGTTTCCCAAATCTAGTAAGCAATGAATTAAGAGATGCACTCCCTAAATTCTCAGGAAATAATGCAATCTTAGGGGAAGATCATCTTAGAACATTCCAAAATATAATGGATAACTTTGAAGTTGAAGGTACAAATGTTTTCATGAAAATGTTTATGCAATCTTTAACTGATGATGCTAGGGAATGGTACAAGTGTTTGCTTGATTTATCTATCAGATCATTTTAAGACTTAAAAAAAATGTTTAAAGATCAGTATGGTGAACATTCAAACCCTAAAATTGCTTTGCATGAGCTAACCATTATCAGAAAAAATCAGAATGAGGATGTTGCCTTTTTCAATAACATATTCATCAAAATACTCAATAAAATTCCTCTTAGTTTGAAGCCAATTGACAATATGAACTTATTTTTCTATTTTGATTCTTTTGATCCTAAGATAGGGTATGAGTTGAGGTCAAGTAACCCCCCAACTTTGGCAGCTACTTTTAAACTTTCTCAGACCATAGAAAACAATAGGAAAGCCTTAGGAAATACATCAAGAATAGATGATGTTAGGATTTTGTCAAATCCCAAAGGACATCACAACAACGTGCCTAAAGAAGAGGATAAGTTGGATAAGGTTATGAGTCCCTTGAAGGATTTGAGTTACAAAGTGGCTAGAAATGAGAAAGGCGCATCACATGATAGGCCTAATTTTCAAAGGCATGATAGACCTAAGCTGCATGATATGCCCTACAACACAAACTAGAAGGATGGGCAGCCTGTGGTTGACAAACAAAGGCCTGCAAATAAAGAAACATTTGATCCATTGAAAAGGACACATGCTCATCTTGTTGAAGACAACCCATGGTGTATGGCATGTAATCTGCCACATACACAATCCCAATGCGTAGTAGCAAAGGCCATGGAAGAAGATGATGATGTCTATGCTAGCTACAAGGAAGATAGAGTCACTGATCACATGGTGAATATGTTTTCTTTTCAAGCTAATAATGAGTCTGAGTGCTCATCCTCTAAAGAAAATGAAGCAGAAATAGATGTAGACATTCAGAGATTGTGGGAAAGCAACTATCATCGGGAAGTGTTTTCTAATGAAGAGAACAAGGAAGAACATATGATCAATGCTTCTAATGATGAATCTAAAAACATTAGTTTGAGGAGACCCTATGAGGAAGAAATCAAAAGAATTATTGTGGTTGTCATCACTCAAATTAAGAGTGGGTACAATCTAAGACCAAGGGGTGCTTTGTCCAACCAAGGAAAACCTAGTGGAATGTTCATAAAGGAAAAGCAACCAAAAGTGATTGTTCAAAAGGAGGTCAATCCAAGTACTTTTACAACACCTTCTTTTAATATGATGCAAACATTGTCTCAAATAAAGATTTTTGTTCCTTTGCTAGAAATGATGAAGATCCCTGAGCATAGAAATAATGCTTTAGCTTTGATAAATGGAGTTCCTAGTATGCCCCAAGATGTTTTGTACAACAATGTTATTTTAGAAGATGAAATTAATTGTACACAAGGGGAACACTCTGGAACAATGCAAGCTCCTGAGGTCTATCTAGGAAGTACTATCACTAAATTTCCTTCACAAGTCAATCCCTTTTATATGACTTTGATAGTAAATGGTAGGCATGTAAAAAATTGTATGATTGATTATGAGGTTGCCATTAATATCATGCCTATGGGCGTCATGAGGGAACTTGGGTTGAATGTTGATTGTAACTATGGAAAATGTTATGCCATGGATAATAGATTTGTTCCTATGATAGGCATCCTTAAAAATTTAGAAGTCAAGATAGCAAATTTCCCAAAAGCTGCTTACAAAGTGGATGTGACAGTTGTAGATGTCCCCCCAAATTATGGTATGCTTTTATCAAGACAATGGACGATAGTGGTGGGGGGAAATGTTCAACTAGATTTATCCTATGCTACTATCCCTATTAATGGGAAAGTTGTCAGGTTAGAAAGAGAACCGAGGTCTGATACTACTATTGAGTAAATTGACCTAAATAATATGTTGATATTGTGTGACTTCGATATGGGGAACTTCAAAGTTGAACCTTTTTCAGTCATCCGTAGAGGTTGCAGACCCTATCATAGCTGAAATTCAGAATAGCAAGGAGGATCTATGGCACATGCACTTTGATGAGGCTCACAACAAGGAAGGGTCTGGTGCTGGACTAGTTTTTATTGCACCTAATGGGAATAATTTTAAGTATTCTTTCCAACTTATTTTTGAGTACACTAACAATGTGGCAGAGTATGAGACATTATTACAAGGTTTAAATATTGCCACTAAGCATGGGATAAAGAAACTAGCAGTATGGGGAGATTTTGAATTGCTTGTATCTTAGGTTAGATCAGTTTATTCTTCCAAGAATGATAGATTGAAGCAGTAAAGATCAATTGTTTGGATTCATTGGAATTTTTCGATGCCTTTAATATCAAATGGATAGAAAGATCAAAGAACATTATGGAAGATGTTTTAGCAAATATTGCTTTGAAGAGTGATGATGTCACCTTGGCTAGAATTTCAAAGGTGGAGTTAAAAACCAGGCCTGCCATTCTTGATAATATTTGCAACTGGCAAGTTTTCAACGATGATGATGACCCGATGAAGTTGTTGCATTGCATAGATGAGTATGAGAGTCAAGAAATTGACTTTAATTCTTTTGTGGAAATTATAGATGGGAAAGACACTATTTTTGGGAATGAGATAGGGTAGTTGAAGACAAATAAAATCCGAAAAGGATTGGTAGATTTGGAAAGAGTGTTTGATAGTCAAGATAGTCACTTTCAAACAATGAAGCAGTCCCCTGTGAACAAAGAAGACCTTGAAGAAATTAAATTAGGAAATGATTCATCTCCTAGAAAGGTCTACATTAGTAAAAGGATTAGTTCAAAAATTAGGATCATGTTGATCACTTTGCTCAGAAAATATAAGCATGTTTTTGCATGGTCATATGATGCCCTAAAAGCCTAAAGAGAGGACTTGTTCCAACATGAAATCCCTTTGGACCCATTTGCTAGGCCTTTTAGACAAAATAAAAGGCCAATCAACCTAATGCTTAGACCTAAAATGCAAGAGGAGATGATGAAACTCAGAGATGGTGGTAATATCAAACCAGTTAGGCATTCATCATGGGTTTCTAATCTTATTCTTATCAGGAAGAAAAATGGTAACATTAGACTGTGTGTGGATTTCAGGAATTTAAATGTGTCATCAGTAAAGGATAATTATCTTTTGCCTAACATGGAGGCAATTCTACAAAACACCATAGGTTGTGAGTTGCTATCCATGATGGATGGATTCTCTAGTTACAGCCAAGTGAAGGTCAAAGAATCAGAACATTACAAGATTTCCTTCACTAGCCCATGGGGAACCTATGTCTATGTTAGAATGTCTTTTGGACTGACTAATGCTAGAGAAACATTTCAGAGAGCTATGGACGTATCTTTTTCAAACATTATAGACACCATTATGGTTGTCTATCAGGATGATTTCAAAGCATTCTCCAAAAGGGCAGAGGAGCATTGTTTCCACTTAGAAAAGGTATTTGTCAGGGCACTGAAATATAGGATTTCTCTTAATCCTAAAAAATGCCACTTTGTTGTAATTGAAGGTAAACTATTAGGACATATTATGTCCAAAGATGGGGTAAGGATAGATCCTGAGAGAGTGGTTGCTATTGATAGAATACCTATTCACAAAACTATGAAATCTATTCAATCTTTCTTTGGCCAGATAAAATTTGTTTGTAGGTTTATATCTAATTTTGCTGAGATAGTGAAACCTATTTCTAGGATGCTAAAGAAGGATTTGTAATAAACTGGGCAAATGAATCTTTGGAAGCATTTGTAGCCATCAAGAGAGCCATTAAGAAGGCTCCTATTTTAAAGGCACCAGATTTTAGCAAACCTTTCCAAGTTATTTCCTTTGCTTCATTTCACACTGTGGTTGTTGTTATGCTACAAAAGAACAATGAAAGGTATGATCAACCTATTGCTTTCTACAGCAAATCCTTTCAGCCATCCGAACTCAAATATGACATTATGGAAAAGCAAGCATATTCTTTAGTCAAGGTTGTACAAAATTTTAGGCCTTACCTGGTAGGTGCCCAAGTCATAGCTTATGTGCCTAATGCTGCAGTAAATGACATCTTTGTCCAATCAGAGACCATAGGCAGAAGGTGCAGGTGGATCAACAAGATCCAAGAATTTAATATTGACATTCAAATCACTAAGTTGGTCTGAGGAATGGGCTTGGCAAAGCTTATGGCCGAGGAGAACTTAGAAGCTGCCAAGATAAATGTTCTATCTAATTCAAAAGGTATAATTTGCAACCTGCAAAGAACCCTGTGGTATGCTGATATTATTCCTTTCCTTACAAATTCCATTTATCTAGAAGGTTTCACAGAAAGCCAAAAAAGAACCTTAAAACTAAGATCACAAAGGTATGTGTTTGCTGCTCAAGCTTTATATTACAAAGACAAAGATGGTTTTCTATTATTTTGTCTCGATGAACAATAGGCTCGACTTGTGTTAAGCGAGATGCATGATGGGGTGTGTGGAGGACATTTTACAACAAATACCATAGCTCATAAGGTATTAAGGGTGGGCTATTTATGACCATCTTTATTAAGGATGCACACACCTTTGTAAGAAAGTGTGAGCCTTGCCAAAGGTTCCCAGGTAAGCTAAAATATACTAGAGCACTACCTCTTAGGCCTATGCAAGTAGAGGCCCCTTTTCATCAATGGGGTATTGATTTTATTGGAGAGATCATTGAGAAGTCCAGTGGTGGACATAGGTGGATATTGGTCACTATAGAATATTTTACTAAGTGGGTGGAAGCTATCCTCACAAGACAAGAAATGAGTAAAATAGTTATTGATTTCATGCTAAACAACATTGTGACCAGATTTGGAGTACTAGTGAGACTCATCATGGACAATGTCACGTGTTTTAGATCTAAGGAGTTCACAAAATTTTGTAAATAATATGGGATAAGCATCTCATATGCTTTTCCATACCACCCACAAGGAAATGGGAAAGTTGAGTCCAACAACAAGAATATCATGAAGATCATCAAAAGAACACTTCGGAAAAAGAAGAGAGCTTGGGATTCTAAGTTAAAAATGGTAGTATGGGCAGATAGGATCACTATTAAGAAGAGTATGGGAACATCTCCTTTTGAGTATATGGATCTAAAGCAAGGATGCCAATAAATAATTTATTTCCTGTGTACAAGTTCATACATGAAAATAACCTAGAAATGCCAGATCCATTGGAAGAAAGAATGGAGACGCTTGCAAAATTGGATGAAACTAGAGAAGATGCACCTCATAGGAAGAACCTGAAGCGGCAACAAAAAATTAAGTACATATTTGACAAAAAGGCATCAGAAAGGAAATTTAAAATTAATGATTTGGTACTGCTTTGGAATGCTAGAGCCCAAGATAAAGGCAAGCGTGGAAAATTTGAAGCCCTATGGCTAGGGCCATTTGTTTTTGCAGAGAAGAATGGTGAGGATTCATACTTCCTCACTTATATGAATGGTGAAATGTAGGAATTTCCAATGCATGGATAGTTCTTTAAGCATTTCTTTTCTTGATATTTTCTATGCACAATAGTTTTAGGTTTTTTATATAGGTTAGATTAGGGTTTTGTAAATATCTCTGTGTTTTTTTATTGGTTTGCTATCCTAGAGATCTGGATTCTGCCTTTGACCCGAGTGGTCAAACGTCCCATAGCTAGAGCCACTTTTGGAGGGTTTTAAAATTGGCTTTATTTGTCCCTTGCCTGTGTGTTCGAACTTAGGGTTTAAGGGTTGTAGAGTAGTTAAGGTTTTCCTTTGTTCTGTAGTGTTATGTTTTATTGTTGACTTGTATCTTCTAGTGACCCGGTTTTAAGTTGTGATCAGAGGGGTCCTTTGTCATTCGTTCACCGACCCAGCCCACTAGGAATTACCTCTTGAGGTTTTCGCTTTAATTTTTTATTATATATTATATGCCTAAGTGTTAGGTATCCACGTGGTTTTGCCTTTTAAAAATTCCCTAGGAAGGCCCCCATGCATGGTCACTTTACCCTCGACTAGTCTCCACGTGCTAAAAATGATCCACATAAGTGCCCACTTTATTTTCATAGTTGTGTGGGATAAGTGTGATAAAAGAAACATAGAGAAATGTTATCCAATAGGCTTTTTAGCGAGAGGTCTCGACCATGTGAGATAAGGGATTCGCAATGCTCAAAGAACAAGACTTACCTTGCAACACTGATGAAGCCATGATAAAGTCTCACGAGATAAGAAGGAGATAGATCAAAAATGGATCCTTATCCCGCAGTCATTTTATAAAATCAAAAGGCTCGCTCGGGATAAGGAATGTTCACAGATATGGTAGTATTTTTCATTGTGTAGTGTGACCATGCGGAATAAGAAAAGGTAAATAAGCACAGGAAAGTCTTATCCCGCGATAGTTTTAAGGTGCCTTGATGGGCCTACGGGATAAGAAACAACTCAGAGTTATAAGGTAGAGTTATCTTGCAATGCTAATAGGCCGATGCAAAGATGGCACGGGATAAGAGGTAACAAGGTAAATACAAAGAACATTATCCCACAAGGGATTTCTTCTACTCACTGATGATCATGTGATAGGGATTACAAGGAAAGAATGATAGGATCTCTTATCTCGCACGTTCCCATAGGGATCAGAGATGGATCACGGGATAAGAGAGGAAAAGATTAAGAGGCTTATCTTGTGTGAAGCAAAATTATCAAAGAAAGGTGCCTTCAAGCAGAAAATAACAGGGAGTTATGAGAAACTTGAGATAAGAGGATACTCAGAAGACATGCAAAGGCCTTATCCCACGAGAAGAGACAATGTTGACAATTGTACTGTGGGATAAAAAACAAAGATAAATACATAGGAACCTTATCCTGCGAGGATTGTCAAGATAGCAAAAGGTGGTGTGGGATAAGGCAATAAAGAGAAGTCTAAGGAAGGCTTATCCCATGGAGATGGAAAATGACATAAAATCATAAAAAAGGTTCAAACGACATGACTTTTGAAAATCTGAGTTGGCCAAGGATAGTTTAATAAATGCCATGCCATCATTTGAAGGTTGTCAATGGCAATCTCGACTGTTCAAATCTTGATCTATGGATGAAATTCAAATTTCAAGCCCGCAATTTGCTTTGTCCAGCACGAATGAATTAATAATGTCACTATAAAAGAGAAATGCATCAATTTTATCTCATAGCTTGCATCCGAAGAAGAATTCAGAGCATCCCTAAGCAAGAAAAAAAGAAAATTTCAGCAAATCAACATTCCCTCTAGCAAATTCAGCCCAGCAAAAAGATTGGAGTAAGTTAATTATTCCATCATCCTTGTACATTTGCTAGGCTATTGTAGTTGTGATATGCAGAGCTTTTGTGTGTGCCCTAGAGTTTGTAGGGTTTTCATCTATGTTTATTTTCCCAGGTTCTTCTTCATTTTAAAATAAAAATGGCCTCCCCTATCAGGGACTCTGCTACTGCCACTATCGAGAATACCCCTGAAGCTGACACTAACTCTCCAATGCCAGAGATTACCCGTGTCATTCCCCTTGATATAATTATGCCTGTGTCGATAATTGCAAACATTCCCACTACTGAACCAAGACCTCAATTTGTCCTGCAAATATCTAAAGAAGCGAAAGCAAGAACCCCTCCTAAAGAAAAATCCGTGAAGAGAAAGAAAAGGATAGTTCAAAAGGCTGTCACTATTGTTTTTTATAGCAATTATTTAGATGAGCCTGCCCCCCTACCTAAAGCTAGGAAACCAATTCAAAAGAGGAGAATGGTTTCCCAAAAGGCTTCCATTGAAACACCTACCACTGAAGCCCATCCTCCTGCAGAAAGTGCCCCTTCTATTGAAATCCAACCCACTGAGGAAACCCCAATTCCTCAAGATAAAACCCCATAGAGAGACAACCCTATTGAGTGAGTGAGAAAAATTGCTCCTGCAAAAGGGCAAATGAGGGAAACTTCTCCCACAAAAGGGCAAGAGAGGGAAACTGCTCCTACAAAAGAAAAATGAGGGAAACTGTTCTTGCAAAAGGCCAACTCCCAAAGCTCCCAAGAGACCTAGAAAGACATCTAAAGTGGAGTCATTGGCTCAGGCAGAGCAACCAGAAACAATGCCAACTACACCTCTTGCTCCTGAGATGACAGTAGAAGAATTACAGAACGAAGTTGAAAAGAAGTTAGAGGAGGCTAAAAAGAGACCAACTAGACAATCAAGAAGCCTTCATCAATACTTGTTGGAGTTGTTTGAGGGGTCCTCTATGAATGACAACATCAAAATTGCCTTTAGTAATAAAGAGGTAGGATGTAGAGATGAAATCACAAATGAGACATGGTGGGATGTATTTTATTCTTTTTATGGCAATAGGGACAAACCTGTTCCAGTGTTGAATCCTTGGACACTGAACTTGGGGAAGCTAGTGGTGTCGAATATCTTTATAGAACCAATGTTAATAAGAGATCTAGTTGTTTCTTATGACCCCCCAAGAAGGACTGTAAGATCTGAAGATGGCTATGTCCTATTGGACATTTCACATAGGGCTATTGAAGAATGTTTTGGTTTGGACATGTATGCCATCAAAGAAATCAACATAAGTAATCTGGAAAGGAATTAATAGTATAAAAAGGATAGGTATAGAAAAGAATTTGTCCCTCATTTTATGAAGAAGCTTTTCAAATATTCATAGAATTATGTCCTACCATCTAAAAGAGGCCTTTCAAATTAGAGTTCTTTGAGCCCTATTTTGTTAAGACCTACTATGTATTAGGGAAGGTTCTTGGGGTAGACTGTGGGCTTACTCAAATGCCCATAGATTTTATGATGATTTCCATCAATATCCAACACCCCTTAATAAATGAGATGTATGATTTTATAGCTATTATCCATGATAAGCTCCATGAAGGGTTAATGGCAGCAAGAAATAAAAAAGAGAAGTTGAAATACAGACACTATTCTTTATTGTGTCATATGATTCTTTATTAGAACATGGCTTATTGGGGTCTAGAACTGACAATAAGGACAAATGATCCACACACAGGTCTTCCATTGCTAGTACAAAGATGGACCCAAGTGTGGGACAAGGGATCCAGGTTTGGTAGTTACTCTATCTTCTTTGATCATTTTGTCATGAAAGTTTTGATAAGACTTGGAGTCAAGATGCCTAGGCTACCAAAGATTATTGTTAAAATTTTGAGGATAAGGAGTTGTAGGGGTGAAGGAATGGTATACCTAGAGGAGGATTTCATCCATAATTTTGGGTACTTATTTTTGTATGGCAACTGTACTATCATCAAGGTATACGGGTGTGAGCAAGCACCCCATGTTTTGTCGCTTTTTGTCTCTCCTAGGCTAGCATTCATTGAATTAATTTGGCAATTAATGTGGATGGAGAGGACAAAAATTCCAACAGATAAGAAAGGGAGACTCCTCCCCAGGGTGATCAATTTTGAAGAATTCACTATAGGATGTGATACCCTAGAAAAGATGCATGATTTCCTCTTAAAAAATTATAGGTTGAAGGTTGCCCAAGCTCTACACTTTGACCCTGAGGGATGTATAAATGACCTTAGAGTATACAAACTAAAGGATGAGGGCTATTTTTATTCTTTTGATGAGTGAGAGGATTTAATAAGAAATGCTCACTCTATTGAAGTGAAATATCATAGGAAAAAATGGGAGCTCATGAAGAATCTTGAGCAAGAAGGAAAGTAAGAGTATCCCAATTTTGAAAGTTTTTACAGGGAATTCCAGACTGATTTTGCCACGATTTCTTCCATGATAAGAAAGGAAAATGATATAATAAAAATGGAAATGGAGAGAAGGGATGCCAAGCACAAAGGGGTTAAATTTGAGACAAGGCCTATTGATGGGCTGCCCCTAGAGTATTCGAGATGAAAGGGCATACAATGATAGTTGAAAGAACATCTCCTAACACTTCTAGGTAGGCAACTAAATAGGTTAGGAGAGTTGAAAATGGAAAGGAAAAAAAATCTGATTTTGTAGATATCCTGGTGGATTTTGATACAAATGTGCCACCTCCTTCTCCCCCTCGAGAAACATTCCATGAAGATGAGGTTGCTGAGGTCCTAAATGACTCAGATAGAGTCATTATCCTGAGTACAATCCCTATTGAGGAAGAAAATGATGAAAGGATTATTGCATCAAAAAATTTTGTAGCAGATGACAATTGTGTGAACTTTCTTGAGTTTAAATATTTTTGGCTTAGGGAAAAATTGAAGGATTTATCTAATGAGGAGAACAATTTTTTTGACAAGAATAGCTATAGATGCACCCTTGAAGAATGTAGGGAGATGATTAGAAACAATTGCATGCTTCTTGTCCTAGGCTGGGACTTTCAGAAAATCTTTTTTGTTAGATAAGATTATGTGGTAGAAGGACCCCAATTTTGTAAAAGAGATCGATGATAATGGGTCATGGTGAGTATAGGCCTAAAGGATTTTTCTCTATGGTCAAAGGCCCCAAATGTCCAAAATCCTATGGTTTCACAAGGTGGACAACAAAAGACATGGGATGCAATAATTAGGACCCTAGAGGACACTACTGCATCAGAGGCCATAGCAATCACTTCACATGCGGTCAAATTTTCTCAATTAGCAGTGGATGAACTTAAGCAAAAGCATTTGAGATAAAAGGACATGCATGTGGCTCTCAATTCAAATTACAACAAGTCATTCATTGAAAATTGCGCATTGAAGGAGAAAATAAAGAAGGTGACTACAGATTCCTCAAGAGGAATTAGGCCTGAAGAATTGGAAGGAATACATAAATAGAGTTAAGGATGAAGCTGAAAATAATTATTTTGAAATCAGGAGAGATTTGATTTTAAGGATTTCAAATAAAATTATTGATAAATTGGATGAAGTTCATAATTCATATTCTTTGGCATCTTAGCTCCTAAGTCAGTTGGATGAAATTATTTCATTCTTTCAACTAATAAGAGTCACTTGGCTACCAAAGGGTCAACAATTGAAAGAGGTCATGCTAGCAGTAAAAAATATGGCCCAACCACCTCAAATTGTAGGGGTCACTTGGAAAAATTATAATTTATTGACTAAGGAGTTGTCCAACATAGAAGAAGAAAAGAAATCATTGTTGGGAATGATTAATTATTTCCAAGGGCTTAAGAAGTGGCACGTCCCCATAATTTCGACAGATGATGGACATATCAAAGGCCTATAAGATTGGGGGAAAGGTTTCCAAGATGCAATCAATGGAGTTTTGACATCTTTGGCTACTGATCCAAACCAAGGGGATACCTTATTTAATATTATTGATAAGATTATGGAGGTGGATTAGATGTACCATAGATTTTTCTTGGGAGCTACAGTTGTACCCACCCATAAAACAAAGGAGGCAATGAGAAAATTGAAAGGATTGAGGGATTTTTCTTGGCCAACTAATGAAATAGAAGCATTGCATAAAAGGTACTACTCCTTAGAGGAAGAGTAGCTTGAGGAAGAAGACTAGTCATAGTCTTTCCTTTTTGTTGATTGTAGATTTTATGTAGGTTGCTAATTTTGGGGAGAACTAATAGAAGCATTCAATCATCAAGGACCGTTCTCCAGGTTACCTACTACCAGGTGCCAAGGTGTACTTCAGATCCTAACAAAGGCATGTGTCGAGGTACCAATGAAGAGGCAGATCTTGCAAACCTGCAGTCCAAGACTTCCAGGATGGTGACTTCCCAACCGCCTGCATTTAATGAAACTAGGAAGATTGGACACATATTGACAAGGACAAGAATGGGCTTTATGGTGAATTGTAAAGCATTGTACTTTTGACATGTGTCTTCTTGGCCTGAAGCTTGTTTTGCTCCCTTGTGTTATAAAAGGGAATTCAGAGCCAAGAAGAACAATTTTGAAAAATTTTCTTAGTATGTACTAGGATAGCTTTGAAGTAATATATTGATAGATAGTCTTTTACAGATTTATTTAGCACAACAATTTATCATGAATGTATCATTCTTATACTAAAAGTCAATAGAGGACATTCATTTTCTTGCTTAAATTTGTTGTATGGTGTTGTATGAATTGTTATGTTAATGACATAATCAATTTGTCTTCTCTAATGGAGAATGTGTATGTCTTGATAGGTTTCATTTCAAGTAAATGAATTAAATTCTGTCTTGAATACTGCAACATTTGTGTGCGAGGTTTTGTGAGGAAGTTATGAATATATTCTCAGTCTGAGCATTTTAAGCAAGTCTTGAATGTTTAGTATTGGATTCTAATGCTGATACTGTGATATTGTCTATCTTTAGACATGTTATTTGACTCTATATCTCCCTTGAATAGGCACTAGTCAAACTTTTCTGGGTTTTAGGATCATTTCGACATTCTTATTTCACCTTTTATATTTCATTTTCTAGTTTTTCTGCGTTAGGAGTAGAATAGATTAGAATCAATTTTCAATAGAAGCAAAGTAGTACAAACTAAGGTTCAAGCCATAATTCATAGTGTAGTCACATAAATCTGTCGATTAAATAAATATTTGCTATTTATTTGATTAAAAATCCAGTAGCCATTAGTTAATTAAATTAATATTTAATTAATTCATCTTCAAACATTCTCCTATTAATTAAATAAATTATTTAATTTATTTTAATTAATTCATTATACCAAATTCACAATCAATTAAATGAATAAATTCTATTTATTTTATTAAATCCCCCTTTTCCTCTTTTAAATAAATTAAATAAAACATTTATTTAAATCATTTATACCCCCACTTGCATTTTCCTACAAATGCAACTTGCACACATTTATTGAAATAAATTAATTTTATTTTAAATAAAATACTATTTTTCTCTCACCCACCATCTCCCATTTGCCCTTCCTAAATTCTTCTAGAACCTATCTAATCCTAATCAATTAACCTAATCCATCCCCTAATTATTGCCACATTCCTAAGCAACTTGAAGTCACTTCTCAAAGACTTCAAAGTCTTTGAAAAGCATTTAATGCTTTGTGTGTTAACCAATCTAACCTCTAAAGTCTTCCAAAACCACTAATGGCTCTTACATGACCATTAATGGCTCTTACATAACCATTTATAGTTAATTCAACTTGCACTCATGTGTCTCCTCAAGCATTTATTGCTTTGACCATGGTTATCCCTTTTGCCTTTGCACAAGAGTTTATCCATTGGATAAAAGATTTATTCGTTGAATAAATAATTTATTCCCTCAACTTAGCCTTGACCTTGACTCCCAAGTTAACTCTCAGGTCATGTCAAGCATTTAATGCTTATTCCCTTTCCTCTCAACCTATCTCACATTGACACTTGTCATCCTGGGATTGCGTTGAAAGCCCTCACATGGATTGAATATCATTCAATCCTGACCCTTGTTGAGATTACTCAATCTCAACCATCCATCGCTCCATTTTACCTATAAATAGAGCTCACGTTCCTCATTTTCAAAATCCTCAAGCATTTAGCATTCATAGTCATAATCCTAAAAACTTGTATGCATCTAAATTATAGAAAACTTTAGAGGGCATTTAGCATAAACCACTAATATCTTGTTATTTTGGCCTAAAATAAATCATTTAAGCATCATAGCATCTAATATTAGATTTTATTCACATTTGCATAGCATTTTAGAGTAAACATTTCAATCTTGAACCTCCATAAGCATCCATAGTGCAAAAAGCTGCTGAGAGCTACACTAGTTTGGAACTTGGAGAGGAGAGGAACAAAGGAGAAGGAGCTAAGAGCATGGTAGAAGGCATTTGGAGATGTCTTCTTGCATTTACATTCGTAGTTAAATGCTTTGCTTTGTTTTTGGTTGATTAACACTAACGGTTTCTTGTGTTTTTGTGTGTTATTCCACCACAGGCTTTAGTATAACTTTGCCCTATTTCGCAGTGCATCATTTGGTGAACCTGACGTGAATCCAAACACCCAAAAACATTTTTTTTAACACAACTAACTTGTTTGAATGTTGAGCTTGACATAGAGGTCGCGCTTTAGATCACGTTGTAGCGCTATTGCAATTTGACATTCTAGCGCTATTGTATTTACAATAGCGGTATTGTCTCAAATTTGGCGCTATTGACCATTATTTAGCACTTTTTTGGCTTAAATACACATTTGTGTTTGTTTTAGCGCTTTTGTATTTGCTGTCAATGTTTTACTTTTCGCGTTTTTGTCTTCGTATTAGCGCGTTTGTGTTAAATAGCGCTTCTGTTTGCACACAGAGTAGTGCTATTTGTAACAGAACATTGTAAAAAAGACCATATAACCAAAAATACAATTTTTCGTAGGCTTGTGGAAGCCTTCCATGGGTTCGGATTTTCCTAACCATTTGTTTCTTGTGCAGGTTTTAAACTGACTCCTTTTTGTTGTTTAAAGTTAAAATTTCCATTTGGTGCTCTAAAATTGAACAAAACAAACAACTTCATTTCTTGCAAGTTAGGATCAATCTTATTTTGGTGCTCTAAAATTGAACAACACAAACTTCATTTCTTGCAAGTTAGGATCAATCTTATTTTGGTGCTCTAAAATTGAACAACACAAACTTCATTTCTTGCAAGTTAGGATCAATCTTGTTTTGGTGTTCTAAAAATTGAACAAAGCAAAATTTATTTCTTGCATCAAAACTTAAAAATTCACAATCCACACTTCCATTTTGGTGCAAATAAAAGGAACAATCAATTTGTCTTATTTTGCAAATGATTTACTTCATGCATACATGTTTCAAATTATGTTGATCAAGATTTCAAATTCTAGTTTACTCAAACATTTTGCCTTTGAAGTTAAAAATAACACCATGATGGTTGGACCAACATCTCCAAATATTTAAATCACATTGCGATGATGGGATAAAAAGTACAAGTGCATTTCTTGTTTGGCACACTTGTGCAAAAGAGTTGGTCGAGTGGTCCTACTTCTAACACACACTATCCTCTCCCTTGGCTTTCGTGGTCCTAGGTGCAAGAGAAAAGTGTTAGTAACACTCAAGTTTTATCTTTTTAAGAGAGGCTTTCCAAGAGACACATCACTCTTGGGAATGACCTCGTGCGATAAATCCTTCGAGCCACTATAGAAATTAGGTGAGAACGAAAGCTGTAGCCTTGGGTATAGTTGTTCCTACAGTGTAACTTGCCGAAAGGACAAATGGGCCCCACCACAAGTTACAAGGCTCTTAAGTGAGTCACTACAGAATGAACTTATGTCCAAAGACATCGAACATTACTAAATACCTTTAAGTAGTAGCCCACTCATTCTATTGATTGAGGATATTTGTGATATAATTCAATGCAAGAGCATAGATGGTTTTGCTCCCAAGATACTCACCATACATATTTCCTTGAGTAGAAACATATCTTTTTGAAAAGTCACTTGTGGCTTGATGAAAGTGATGATTCCCCCATCATAGGGATCATCTATTTGTTATGCTCATGCAAGACTTAGTATATCACATCCTTACTTGCCACGGCAGGATTAATAAGGTATGTAGTACCAAAGTTGAAGAAATATCAAGATGTGGGTTGAAATTATTGCAACTGGCCATTTGACCTTAGGGATAAAGAGTGTTTGAAGTGTTTTCATTTTTGAGTCAAGACTAGTGCAAATTGAGTCGAATTCAGGCTTTGGAAAAAATCTAAAAATAAACTTAAAAGAAAGGGTCTTAAAAAGTCCAAGGATTGGGTTGATCTAGACCCATACTTATTTGTGCCTTTTGAGGCAACATTTTTGTGTTTGTGTTCTTGCTTTGTTTTCTTGTCAAAGAAAGAATCAAAAAAACAAATTCCAAAGAACAAGTATTCATCCAACATAAACATTTCCAAACACCAAAAAAAGATGAAAAACAAAGAGCGAGAGTATCAAACTATATGACCATTCTTCACATCTTGAGAAAGAAGAATCTTCATCAACACATCAACTTGAAGAAAAGACCATTGAGCTCAAAGGCTCTTATCAAAAGGAGGAAATTCTTCTATCTTAATAAACAAATCTTTGTCTCTCATAGAGCCTTCTTACATCACATGCATCTTTATCTTCAAGGGAAATCAAATGAATTTGATCAAGAGTCATTAAATCAGAGAGCTTTCACACAATATTGAGCTGTAAGTTATCACAAAAAAACAAAGGAGGCAAGATCAAAATTGACTTCTTTCCAGACATTTGCATCACATATAACGTAGCTCAGGAAGAACCACCAACTCCTGAAAGAGAAGAGGAAGAATTTTTCCCATATGTGACACAAAGCTTTTATTGAAGTTAAAGATTTCATCCATTACCACATTCACATCTCATCAAATCCATTCCAACTCTCAAAACATTAAAGAGGTTTTTGTCCTAAGTTCTATTTTCGATATTTCTTGAATTAAACACAAACACATCACTTTTTGGAGTGTCTCTAAATCTAGGATAAACTCATCCTAAGAGACATTTCTACACAGGTTAAAACTAGTCTATGAGTGAATCCTCTCATTACTAGGTAGTTAAGTCTGTAACACATCTCATATTTCTCTAAACCTTATCACATCAAAATTTGTCAATCCAAAACAACAAGCGATTCAAGAAGAAAAATTTGGTCACATCTACCTTTAAGTGCTAGAGATCCATATGAAACACACCACACCAACCATAAATCTCTCATTTCATCAACAACTCATCATCATTTTCACCCAACTTCAACAAAAACTTATAAACAAAATGGCTCATACCAGATCATGATCTAGACAACAAGAAATTGAAGAGGAAGAGGAAGAAAATATCAATGAGTTCCAAGAAGCCCTTGGAGGAAATGTAAATGATGAAAATCCAGGTACTCCTACTCCTGCGGCAATAGAAAGGGCACAACATAACCCTCTCTTCAATAGACTTTTTGATGAAATACTCAAGAGTAATGTTGATGCTCACTTTTTAAAACTTGCTCAAGAAGGAGCCAAACTCCCCTCTGACTTTGACCTTGCACAACTGAGACAAGCATCAGAACATCAAAGTTGTAATGAGGATGAAAGAGGTCGAGAGAACATTAGATACAACTTTCATCAAGGTAATCATCCTCCTCCTCCAAGTGAAATAGACATGTTGCGGCAACAAGTCAAAAATCTTGCCCAACAACTTCATAGTGGTGTAAAAACAAATCAATTCTCACTCAATGACATTTGTCCCTATCGCTTTGATAGGAATCTTCATATGCCACCTTTTCTACGAGGGTTTGAAACACCCAAGTTTGAAAAGTATAGAGGAAAAGAAGATCCTCGTGATTATGTTAGAGAATTCCATTCAGCTTGCCTCAAAGTGGCATATGAGGATACATACCTAATGAAACATTTTCCCCAAAGCTTGGGAGGAACAACCACATCATGGTTTTCTCGATTACTAGGTGGCATTAGGATATTTGAAGAGTTAGTCCAGAAATTCTTGGCACATTACTGACACAACATTGAACGTGATATCACCATGGCTGATCTATGTAACACTAAACAAAAACCGGTGAGCTATTTTCAATCTTTCTACAACGATGGCATCAAATGTCTAGCAGACATTCTCTTCAGTTACTTGAACAAGAGCTAGTGGAAATATTTATTTCCAACTTAAATGATGAAATGGAATTTCACCTCGACGTAAAAGACATAGACTCTTTCAATGACATGATCACCAAAGGCTTAAAATGTGAGTAGGCTCTCATCAAGAAAGGACTTATCAAAATATACAATGAACCAAGGGATGGCCCTCGTCCATGCTTCAATAGTGACAAACCAAATTTCTAGAACAAAAACAAAAATGTCGTCAACGACGAGGTTGTGGATGCAAGAACTATCAAAAGTGTACAACCTGTAGTTTGATTTGTAAGACATAATTCCCCACCTCAGACTAACACAGTTGCTCCTCCAAATCAAGGCCGCATCACATCTCAAGATGAAACCAGACCGCGTCAACAAAAACCAAAGCGAACATACACTCCCTTAGGGGAACCCATCGAAACCGTACTACATCAACTGGTTTCTCAAAATTTGGTAACCTTACCCAAAACATCAAATTATGAACCTCAAGTCAAACCTTCCTGGTGGAGGGATACTGAGCATTGCGATTTCCATTAAGGGAAAGGACATAAGACAAGCAATTGTCACAGATTGAAAGATCTTATTGATTGAGGTGAAATTAAAATTGAAGGACATGACCCTAAAACAACAAACAATGATCATCTCATGTTTAAAAATCCACTTCCATCGCAAGATCAAAGGGGTCCTTCCAATTCAGGGAGAAACACAGATACCACCAATTATACGCAAGCCGCATATAATTATACTATGAATCACCTATATGATGCCAGTGAACAGATTACAACTATAACCATCAAAAATCCCAGCTCCACTTGCAATGTTGTTACACGTCGCAATAAGATTACCATAAAAGCAGCTCCACAAGGCACCCCACCTACCCCAAAGCAGTATAACCTTGTGGAACAGTTAGACAAAATGCCTGCATTGATATCTATCTTAGAGCTATTACGCTTATCTCCATCTCATAAAATTATCTTGGATCAAGCTCTCCAAGAGGCGTCAGTCCCTACAAACCTAAATACAGATCAATTCCAAGCCATGGTCAGAAATCTAATATCCTCACCTTGTCTCACTTTCTTGGAAAGTGACAACTGCTCCTTCCAGCAACCTCATAATGCATCACTCCATATTGAAGGGTTTATCAACCAGCATAGGATCAAGCGAGTCTTGACCAACAATGGAGTAGGCCTGAATATCTGTACTCTACAATTAGTCACTGTATTGGGATATGCAATTGAATCAGTGGATCCTCGCAAGAAGATCACAATCAAAGCCTATGATGATGTCAAGTGTTCATCCAAAGGAGTTGTGGTGCTACCAATCTGAGTGGGCCCTATGGTAAAACACATCATCTATCAAGTCCTGGACCTTCCTTTTCCATACAATTTTCTATTGGGAAGACCTTGGATACATGCCATGCAAGCCGTTCCATCCACTTACCATTAGAGTATCAAGTTCCCGCATAATGATGTAGAGATCGCAATCCTAGGCAATGCAAAACCCTTTGCATATTGTCATAATATAAATCATCAACCAAAGATTACCATTCCTAACAATAGAGAAGCCATCTCCTCCACATCATACATAAGTCCAGCCTCTCTTTCTAGTTCAAACACCACTATACCCAAGAAAGAAAAGCTTAAGATGAAAATAGTAGGGGAAGGTCCTGGGGAATACAATTTAAGCCAACTCTTTTGTGTTGGACAAATGCCCACTTCTCTTAGGACACATGGTAAACCTCAACAATTACTTCAACAACCACTGATCAAGCTAGCATGTACAAGACTTTCATCCTTGGAAAGAGTCAAGAAGAAGAAACTAGAGATGAGGACTTAGCAGAATGGATCTATAAAGATCCCATCACCACCAATTCTCCGCAAGCTAAGCTTCCCACGGATCAGTATGACAAAGGCCTTCTCATTATGCAAAGAATGGGTTATGATGGTTAGAGTGCTTTGGGACCTTGCAAACAAGGAAGACATGAACTGCTGCAGCCGGAATTAAAGCCCAAGGATAATACAGGACTAGGCTTTCAAAAGGAGATCCTTCCTAAGCTCAGATTCAAAGGAAAAACTAACCAACCACTATATCAGCCTACTACAAAGAGGTCCCCTTTGATTATAAAAGCAGCATCAAACACCATGGCAAGTACCCCATCAAGGCTAAAAATCTCAGCACAACCACCTACAATACCCATCATCCCACCAAGCAGACCAGCGATCCCACCCGCAATAGCAATAACATCAATAGCACCATTAGCAGCAGCAATTGTATCAGAACCCATGACAGTATCTACGACACCAAAAGTTCCAGCAGAAGCAATAGAGTCAACACTACCGATACTCCCCGTATCAAATTCATTGATCCCCATAATCCTTCCTGCAGTACTGATCATTTCATCTACAATGGTACATCAACCAATCACACCAGCAGTATTTAACTCAAAAGACATCCTAGTATGGTATAGTAATCGGATACTGGAAAGTGACTCAGAGACTGACTCACATGAATGGGAATTTGATTCCATCTAGCTTAATACTTTAGATGAGGAAGACACATCACTACCTCCACCTTGCAAAGACATCCCTATTTATGGAGAAGCACAGATAAAGACCTCTTGGGTTCCTGAGCTAAAAACATCTTCCATAGACCCTACGTCCCATCCTATGCCTGATTTTGATAGGGAGAGTACCATCAACGACCTTCACCACAACATCTTAACCCTCACTAACACATCTAATGAACTTAATCTAATCGATGAGGTAATGCCCATTATCCATCCTAAACTCATCAAATGGAACCAGCTTAATCCCCCATGTCTGGACCTTTTCCAAAATGATGAGGCAATCATTGACTTTTTGGAACTATGGGATAACATACCGAGCGGGGATCACAAAGTTGGATTTGCCATTGAACTTAATAGCGCATCATACTTTGGGGCGGATGCCAAACCTTTCAGCTGCAAAAATATAACAATAAAACATGGATCTTCTAGTGAAAACCACATTGTGGTACTTTTTGATCCCACAAAAGTAAAAAGAAAAAGTGTATCCAATAGTGAAAACCTCTCTGAGGCACCAGAGGATGAAAGGTTTGACATTCTCCTTGCTAGTACACAATAGGAATGATCAACAATTCTCATCGAAGAAATAAAAGAATACAATGTGGGGACTCTTGAAATGCCTCACCACATACATCTGGCATCTCTTTTAACTCCAGAGGAATAGGCTAAGTTTGTAGAGTTCTTCTAGAAGCATTAGATCAACTTCGCATGGTCATATGCAGACATGCCTAGGCTTGATCCTGATTTAATCATGCATCACCTCACCATAGTAGAAGGAGCCAAACCTGTCAAGTAGACACTTCATAAAATGCATCCTCAAATTGAAGTACTAGTCAAAGCAGAACTTAAGAATCTCCTATATGTTGGTTTCATTAGACCAATTGATTATGCAGATTGGATATCCAATATTGTGCCTGTCGGAAAGCCAAATGGGGGCATCCATATCTGTACTGACTTCAGAGATCTGAACAAAGCATGTCCTAAAGATGACTTCCCCTACCAAACATCGACATAATAGTAGACCTAATAGTAGGCCATGCCATGCTTTCACTCATGGATGGCTTTTCAGGGTACAATTAGATAAAGATCACACCAAAGGATCAACATAAGATGACCTTCACATGTCTATGGGGAACATACTACTAGAATGTAATGCCTTTTGGTCTCAAGAATGTAGGAGCGACCTATCAATGAGAAATGACCACCATCTTCCATGACATGATGCATACTATAATGGAAGATTATGTTGATGACTTACTTGCAAAATCACTCATAAGAGAAGTTTATCTGGAATTATTAGATAAAATCTTTGATAGATTGGAACAATATCATGTTCGATTCAACCCAAAGAAATGTGTCTTTGGAGTAACGTCAGGGAAGCTTCTAGGATACATCATCTCAAGCAAAGGTATTGAGGTCGATCCAGCAAAGGTCAAAGCAATCATGGACATGCCACCTCCAAATAACATCAATCAGCTAAGGACATTACAAGGGCGGCTTCAATCCATCTGAAGATTCATTGCACAACTGGCACATAATTGTCACCCATTTACACACCTATTACACAAAACATCCACTTTCAATGGGATACCAGATGCTAGCAAGCATTCCAGATGCTTAAAGACTATCTCATGAATACACCATTGTTGATCCCACCAGATCCAAGTAGGCCTTTACTACTCTATATATCAACAACACATACAACATTGGGTGTACTATTGGCACAACACAATACAGAAGGGAAAGAGTGTGCTATTTACTATATCTCTCGCACACTGGTTGGCTATGAACTCAATTACACACCTATTGAGTGAGCTTGCCTAGCAGTAATCTTGGCAACCACTAAACTGAGGCACTATCTGTTAACACACAAAGTACAGCTCATTGCGAAGATCGACCCACTGAAGTACTTACTCAACAAAGTAGCATTGACTAGCCGCTTGGCCAAATGGGTGATGATTCTAAGTGAATTTGACATCGAGTATGTGGACCATAAAGCTATCAAAGGACAAGTTATTGCATATCAATTGGCTGATGCACCACTCATAGGCGATCATCCTCTCATTTCCAATTTTCTAGATGAAGAGATATTCATGATCACAACATCACAACCATGGAAATTATACTTTGATGGTTCATACACTAGGCATGGCTCGGGGGCAAGCATTTTGTTTATCACACCTCAAGGTGATAGCATCCCGAAGTCTTACAAGCTCACATTTCCATGCACAAACAATGTAGTTGAATATGAATCCTTGATCACAGGACTCAGGCTAGGCATACAATGGAAGTTACAAGAACTACAAGTATATGGTGACTCCCAACTGGTCATTTGATAAGCAACTGATGAATATCAGACTAAAGATGACAAACTCATGCCATACAAACAAATGGTGGACAAATTAAATGCATCATTTACTACTATCACCTTTGAGAAAATACCAAGAGATCAGAATCGAGCTACTGACGCTATGGATACCATTGCATCTCTCCTAGATCTTCCATAAAATTCAACACGCTATGAGTTCTTGGTAAAACAAACTTTGATCCTCGCTTATGATATCCCTGAATCTGAGATGATATGTCGCCTTATCGGTTTCGAATCCCCATGGTATGGTGAATTCTACACCTACCTGCACGATCACATCCTTCCTCCTAACCAATTGAATAACCAACGTAAAACCTTCATTTGCCAAACCGCTCGATATACCATTATTGCTGAAACCCTATATCGACGCAGTCTTGATGGTACTCTCCTTCGATGTCTGGAATAGGATGAGATAACAAAGGCCTTGGAAGAGGTACATGAAGGAATTTGTGGAACTCATGCAAGTGGTCTGTCACTCGCCAAGAAACTCCTTTGCACGGGATACTATTGGCCATCTATGGAAAAAGACTCCTACTACTTTGTCTGAAAATGCAAAAAATGCCAAGTTCATGGAGACCTGATACATGCACCGGCACAGGAATTGCAACCAATCACAACACCATGGCATTTTTGTCAATGGGGCCTTGACCTTGTGGGTAAAATCCATCCATCTTCATCTAACAGCCACAAATTCATTATTACCGCCACCAAGTACTTCACAAAGTGGATCAAAGTTGTTCCACTTACCCAAGTCACCGGCAAGCAAATTGCCTCATTCATCCTCAATTACATCATCTGTCGATATGGTGTACCCATGTCCATCATAACAGATAATGGACTTCCATTCAAAAATCAGGATGTTTGTGAGCTCTGTGAGAAATTTCACATCCAACACCGCTTTTCCACTCCCTATTACCCACAAGGCAATGGTCAGACTGAATCATCAAACAAAAACATATTAAGAATCCTAAACAAGACAGTCAATGATGTCGGTCATGATTGGCATGTTCAATTAAATCTAGCACTATGGGCATACCGCACTAGCATTCGAACCCCTACAGGTGCAACTCCCTACTCACTGGCTCTGGCGCAGAAGCTATCTTACCTGTCAAGGTTTAGATACCATCTCTATGGGTTTCCTTGCACAATCTCATCAATTGTGAAGCATACAGACTATCACGTCTCCAAGATTTAGAGCTACTTGATGAGAAATGACAAGTTGCATACAATCACCTCAAAGCCTATCAGTAGCACATGAGAAGGAGCTATAATCATCGAGTTAGACCTCATACATTCGAGGTCGATGATCTTGTTCTTCGAGAAAATCCTCGTAACCAACCAAATAGAGAACATTAGGGAAAGTTTGAATCAAATTAGCTGGGGCCATATGTTATTATTGCTTTATTTGGGTCTGGGGCATATCAGTTGGCTACTTTAGAAGGAGAACCACTAGCAGATCCGATCAACAACATGTACCTCAAATGGTTTTATACATAAGCTGCATAGAACATCAGGCTCCCATACATACCGACAAAAATCAACCAAAAACATTCAGATAAATGACCTGAAGAAAATACAAAAACACCAAAATAGTAAAGAAAAATCAAACATCTAAATGGTGAACAACCACTCCGGTGGCACCTTGGGTAAGTACGATGGTGAAAACCTGGCAAACAGGCGCCACTCATAAAGGCTATGACTCTATTGTCTTTCAGACTTGTTGCGATCATATTTATTTTATACACACATCCATCATTCCAAACTGTGGCTTCTTATTGATCTCCAATCCAATATAGTACTTCATGCATCTTGCATCCCGCTTTTTCATAGTCAAGTCTAAACTAGGGGCAATGCCCTTAACCTATTGATGGAAGGGGATTCTACATTTTTTTGTGATTCACTAAGTTCTTCATTGCAAAACTATATCACAAAATACCAAAAACATTCAAAACTATCTCACAAAATACCAAAAACATTCAAAACTATCTCTCAAATTCCAAAAACATTCAAAACTATCTCACAAAATACCAAAAACATTCACAAAAAATCACAAAATCCAAAAACATCCGAAAACATCAAAAATCACACAAAAACATGGCAACACATTGTACATACTCATCCGAGCAGATACCAAACAAGCATTGTGAAATACTCCAAATGATGACCACTTATCCAATCGACCAAACAATCAACATCAACACTCAAACTATCTTCAAAAAGGATGCATCCTCCCTTACCAAAACAAAGACAAGATGACATTTTCTTTGACAAAGAAAATTAAGTTTAAGCTATCAAATACTTGGTTGATCTATGGGGTATTTATTCATATCAGGTTTCTACAACATTGTTTGTGTATCTTTGGCGCATTATTCCGATGAAGTACTGGGGCATGTCCTAATGGTGTTTACATGGGAAGTTCACTAAGCTATGTGATCTTATGCAAAATGCAGTCATAGATCACTACGACTTGCTGACTACAGCGTATACCTCGACCATATGAGCATGAACCATTACCAAGGATCCATATTCTTTATTCTTTATGTATGTTGTTTACTTACCAGTCCAATGCTCTTTCTTTGGTTCCTCCTACCTCATCCAAATTGGATAAAGATTTTTATCTCTTATTACGGTATGAACTTGTCTCAGGATATGATCGGCAAAAGATCAAGGAGTACGTTCCAAGTCATGCATGAAAGGAGATGATCCTTGTCTCTTCTGCAAGCAATACTCAAGTCAACTTGACCCATTATATCAAGTTGTTTGTATTAACTTGCTATATCAAAATCCATGTAAGGAATACTCAGGTCATCTTGAATCATTATGTCAAGATGCTTTAATTTTCTTACAACATTTTAAAGCTTGATGATGAAAAATAAAGCACTATGGATCGTCATTTCATCTCATCTGTTTATATTGCATTCTGTTGCATACCGTCCACCCATTTACTCATTTATTTACATGATTTTTGAATGCAAAATGTGAACAAAGTTAATATGAGCAGTTATTCGAAAATTGAGTTGGTTTTGGATACCAATCACGACAGAGCACTCTGATACATTATCACGTGCATCATGCAGAGTCTAAACAACCTTGCATTCATCCCATCATCATTTCATTACATTTCAGTCGCATTTGCATTATTCTTTAGCCATTCATTAGCATGTATTTATTATCATTTAGTTGCACTTACCACATATAGTTCATTCTCATTTTCTTGCATTAGTATCATTGTATCCTTTCATTATTACCCTCATAACATTTAGATTCACTTACATAGATAATTATCCTTATTTGCATTTCCTACCATGATTACTCATAACATTTAGATTCACTTACATAGATAATTATCCTTAATTGCATTTCCTACCATGATTACTCATTACTATACATTCATTTAAACATCCGTTAGTGATCATCATTTATCATCATTTCCACACTTATGTATCATAGATTTGTTTAGGTTTCCATAATTGCATACATTCATTTATCTATTCATTAGTTAAAGTACATTCATTCATCCATTTTATCTCACTTAGGATTCATTAGATTGCATTCATTATCCCTTTTAATTGCATGAAGGTGCGGTTATTAAGCATGAGTTGCATTATCAGTACATTATCATTTTACTTCATCATATTTGGGCATTTAGAATCATAAAACCATTTGTCTCAAACATTGGTTCATACATTATAGCATATGCATTCATTTAGAAATCATCATTTAAACATTTGTACTTTACATTTGTTTATCCATGTTACATTTATTTTTAACCATCTAGATGCATATACATAAATAAATCATTCATTCAAAATCATTTGCATTAACATCATTGCATATCATTATCCCATCATTGTGTTAATATAAAGTACAAAATACTATCTATACCATCATAAATCATCATTTTATTCTGCATACATGACCATCATGACATTGCATACATCCGACATTCTGTCCCAAAAAAATCAAAATGCACACATATATCAACCTACATCCACATGTTAGCATCCAACATCATACAACATGCATATAGACATCATGTAAAAATAAATCATCATAAAACATGCATATAGGAATCATCTCATAAACGCATACATATAGCAAAGTACAAGTATCCATCTAAGCATAAACTGCATACATAATCAAAATGCATATCATCACAAAACTATGGGATCTCCTCATATATATCATCTCATGTATCAGAGTACAATGAAGTCTACAAAATCGGCTACTAAGAGCCATCCAAGACATAGTCCAAGTTAACAATATAAATACATGCATGCAAAAATTCTCTCTCAAATGCCACTCTGACCAGATGCTGCACCACCATGACCACCTACTCCCCCACTAGTCCCTGCACCATTTGATCTATCTCTCCATGGAGGCCCCATCAAACCCCCACTAGCTCCTGCGCCACCTGACCTATCTCTCCGTAGAGGACCCATCACACCCCCACTTCTCTGCATCCTCTAAGACCACTTTGATCTGGCCTGCCACATTTGTGAATAGCTCAGTGCTCGCTGACTAGCTGGCACCACTTGCTCATATAAACCTCGCCAATACTCTATCTTAGCCTGTGCTCACCGGACCTCCCTCACTAAAGCCTCCATAGCCGACCCTTGTCCCGATACTCCCTCCAAGGCCCGCACTCTCTCCTGCAACTGAGTCACTCTCTCCACTGCACCATCCCTCTCCCACAACACTACAGTCAGCTCTGACTCTTGTGCAAATAACTGCACATCTCAAGCTGTAACCTCCACCTCCAGATCCTCCACCTATGTCTTGGCTGATGTAAGTCGAGTCTACAAATATAATATCATATGATCCCGAAGATCACCACCCCCTATGGCTCCCTCCCCTATATCCATAGGTACCTCACCTGTAGCTCCCTCTCTAGTGGCTCCCTCCCCTCTATCCATTAGTACCTCTCTGTCCCCCATACCTTTCCCACCCAATCTAGCTCCTCCCGACATCAAAGGTCCCTATGATATCCGCAATGGAAAACTGCCTCTCCCTCTCCGCTACACTCGCCCACCACCTCCACCATCCCCCCTCCTCCTCCTCCATCACCACCATCCCCTCTTGCTCCTCCATCTACTATAGGTCCTCAACCTCCTCTCCTCCTTTGTCTCTATCCCGTCTCCTCCTCAAAATAAAGAATTGGCTCTATTGGATATGATATCTGAAGTATCGGATGAGCTGCCATATACTGCGTATACTCTTCCAACACCCCTACATCTACCACCCTCGGCCGTATATCCCATGGTCTCGCCTGTAGCATCTAAAACTCTGCCAATGCCTGATCATAAGGTAGTACTAGACCCCATGTGTACCTCTCATGAACCACTCTGGCATACTCTCCTGATCTCCTAGGCAATCCCTGCTGCTGTCCAAACTGTCTCATAGCTCTGCTCGGCAACTGTCTCTCCACATGGTAGGTTGTCCTCCCAATGAGGAATCAGGTCATGAATACATATGGCAATGCCTCCGCATCATCCTCCCAAGGCTCACACTCAATATAGGGTCTCCAGATCACTACATCCAAATCATCCAGTGCCCGTTGCCACCACTCTAACTTCCCCAAGTGGGCCTGACTCATCATACCACTATATATATACATATACGGTTGGTCGACTACCCGAAATCTTAGACTCACTGGTCGAGTAACTGGTAGGTGCTCCCACGCCAAAATATGTAGCAATGTCACTCCCACTGCCAATGAGCCCCTCCTGCGGTATACTACCTCATGAAGCTCCTGATATAGGTGCGTTATCACGCACAGTCCCCATGCAAACCGGGTCCCCTTTGTAATCATTTTCTCAATAACCTGCCCCCAACCAATGGCCAGACCATGTGATTGCTTATCCAGACACAATAGCCCCCCAACGATCCCTGATAGCACTGTTGGTAATGGCTCGTACAATGCAGCAATATCCTCCTAGGCTATAGAGCCATCATCAATATACACGTCCTCATCAAAGAATCTCTGCACCGCTAGGGTACCCCATGCTCTATCGTATGTCATCAGCTCACCTCGAATAGGTATATGCAGGATGCGCCATACATCCTCTAGTGTCACAGTCATCTCCCCCTGCGCCAATTGAAACGTACATGTCTCACTATGCCAACGCTCTGCCAATGCTATCATCAGACCGTGATTCATCCGAATCACAGGCATATGCATCACATCATACAGGTCAGTCACTGCAATGCAATCCACTTCGGCCTCTGTCAGCTGATCACGCAGCCCCTATGTGGCGGGATGTCTTTCGTGCAACTGTAAGATGCGTAGATCCTCTTACACAAGTGCATCAACCATTATCATCAATTGTTTTGTTTCAAACTTTCTTAAGTTTAAACCTAGACTATCAACAGATACTTTGATCAAGTATCTTCAGGTCTCAACAGGTAAGAAATCATGGCACACCTAGACTTCAACAAACATTTATCCTAATGACCTAAGTCTCATCAGGGCTGCTATGGTTCAAAACAACTCTCACTTCACATCTCCATCCATCCATCATTGGCATCTAGAGATTATTTGTTCAAACACTGTGGCATCTATTTTTTCGCACAAAAGTGCTACTTTGCACACAAAAGCGCTATCTGCTAACAATAGCCCCACTTCCCTAACAAAAGCGCTTAAAGAACTATTCAAAAGTGCTCAAACTACAAAAGCGCTACATTAGCTATGCAATAGCATTGCTTTACATCACTAGCATTCAATCAACTACTCAATAGTGCTGAACAACCAATAGCGCTCAAACATCTATACAATAGCACTAATATTTGCAAAAGCACCCAAATGACTGCACAATAGCGCCATTGCGGCATAAAAGCGCTAGTTAAATCGACAAAAGCGCCAAAACACAGTTTCAACGCTATTGTCTCGACTCAACTTGGACCTAGCTAAAAATGCATCAAAAAAAGTGAAAAATTCAAAAACTCAAATTCACATACAGCTCGTCCGTTGTCATCTGGCCACTGGAATCGTCAGACTCGCTCAAGTCGATGCTCTGCTACTGGTACCGGCATCCTGACTGCTCCTTGCTCTTCCAAAAAATCACTATCAGAGCTAAAGTTTCACTATGGACGCGAATGCGAATGAGCCTGGTTCTACCCCTTTCTCCCCATATAAACCTTTTATCATAACCGTAATTTTCCCCCGCTCACCGCCGTGGTCCCCGTGAACTTCCCGAGCCTTCCATTTCTTCATTTTATCTCTGATTTCTTCTATTTTTCACTAGCATTGCTAACTTCTTCTCTTCTATCACTCTGCCAATTTTCATTCTTTTTCGAGAGATTGCCCGATTTTTTGAAATTTTTCGGCCCATCTCTCAAGGGGGTATACCACCCATTAAACCAACATTTTATGGGGCATTTCTTCACACTTATTTTTCTTTCTTTGAAACAATGGGATAAACCACATCGTCTCAAAGAGGGGCAAATGTAGTCACATAAATCTGTCGACTTTAATTAAATAAATATTTGCTATTTATTTGATTAAAAATCTACTAGCCATTAGTTAATTAAATTAATATTTAATTAATTCATCTTCAAACATTCTCCTATTAATTAAATAAATTATTCAATTTATTTTAATTCATTCATTATACCAAATTCACAATCAATTTAAATGAATAAATTTTATTTATTTAATTAAATCCCCCTTTTCCTCTTTTAAATAAATTAAATAAAACATTTATTTAAATCATTTATACCCCCACTTTCATTTTCCTACAAATACAACTTGCACACATTTATTGAAATAAATTAATTTTATTTTAAATAAAATACTATTTTTCTCTCACCCACCATCTCCCACTTGCCCTTCCTAAATTCTTCTAGAACCTATCTAATCCTAATCAATTAACTTAATCCATCCCCTAATTATTGTCACATTCCTAAGCAACTTGAAGTCACTTCTCAAAGACTTCAAAGTCTTTGAAAAGCATTTAATGTTTTGTGTGTTCAACAATCTAACCTCTAAAGTCTTCCAAAACCACTAATGGCTCTTACATGACCATTAATGGCTCTTACATAACCATTTATGGTTAATTCAACTTGTACTCATGTGTCTCCTCAAGTATTTATTGCTTTGACCATGGTTATCCCTTTTGCCTTTGCAAAAGAGTTTATCCATTGGATAAAAGCTTTATTCTTTGAATAAATAATTTATTCCCTCAACCTAGCCTTGACCTTGACTCCCAAGTTAACTCTCAGGTCATATCAAGCATTTAATGCTTATTCCCTCTCCTCTCAACCTATCTCACATTGACACTTGTCATCCTGGGATTGGGTTGAAAGCTCTCACATGGATTGAATATCATTCAATCCCAACCCTTGTCGAGATTACTCAATCTCAACCATCCATTGCTCCATTTTACCTATAAATAGAGCTCACATTTCTTATTTTTAAAATCCTCAAGCATTTAGCATTCATAGTCATAATCCTGAAAACTTGTATGCATCTAAATTATAGAAATTTTTTGAGAGCATTTAGAATAAACCACTAATATGTTGTTATTTTGGCCTAAAATAAATCATTTTAGCATCATAGCATCTAATATTAGCTTTTATTCACATTTACATAGCATTTTAGAGTAAACATTTCAATCTTGAACCTCCATAAGCATCCATAGTGCAAAAAGCTGCTGAGAGCTACACTAGTTTGGAACTTGGAGAGGAGAGGAACAAAGGAGAAGGAGCTAAGAGCATGGTAGAAGGCATCTGGAGATGTCTTCTTGCATTTACATTCGTAGTTAAATGATTTACTTTGTTTTTGGTGTCTCTTTTGATATGCCTGCTTAGAATAGTTTTTGGTTGATTAACACTAGCAGTTTCTTGTGTTTTTGTATGTTATTCCACCACAGGCTTTAGTCTAACTTTGCCCCATTTCGCAACGCATCACATAGTATATCTTACTTTTCCTTGGTATATTTTCATTGAAAGCATCTGCTAAACACTTTAATGTCTGTCCATGTAAAGTTGGAATGTCTATGAGTCAGTGGCTATTTCTCTAGGATCCTAAGTTTGTCTATGAGTCAGTGGCTATTTCTATAGGATCTAGGATCTATTGATTTGGGAACCAACAAACTGCACAGGTCAATTTAAGAGTGCTTGTATGTTTTATTGGCTAAGTATAATGCATGCAGAGAGGGGTGTACCTCATATTTTTAGAAACAACCTGTCAAAGTTTGATAGTTTTTTGCACTTAGGTCATGTAAGGGATATCGTCGTTAGGGTATAGTGCTAAGAATTAGAGTGAGTTTGGGGGAAAAACAAGGCCATGAAAAGGGTAAAATTATGTAATTAGATGTGTTAGCACTGAGAATTCATGCCCACAATGAACAAAATGATAAATAGGGCTTGTTCTGACTTTTAATTGAATGCCTCTGATGATTTTTGTGTCAACAAAAAAACTACTGCCCTAGGAAAACGACTCTGAATATCTAAAATTTGAGATAGGTTATTGTAGAGAGGCCTTACGTGACCCTGTAGGTTTATACAAATAATTCACAAGTACCATAGATTCTAAGAAATAGCCTTTCAAAGTTTGACATATTTTTGTACTTAACAGACAATGCTGCTAGGATATGGCATTGAGCATTCAGGTGAGTTGGGAGGCAAAACAAGAGTATCCTTAGGGTAAAACTGTGTCACCAAATTTCGCAATGACTTGTCCTCCGTCATTACTAAGCATGATTAACCATACTTATTACATCCACCTAAACAATAATTTTTTTTGGATCGAATATGTCAAAGTGTATAGGAGGTAGAACATTAAATCAAATCCAATTTTGTTTATTTGTGATTTTTCATTACTAATCATCCATGTTATGATTAATAACAATACCAATATGGTCATTAAATTTGGTGAAGTTGCCCAAGGCAACCAAATTTATCACTTAAGATTTAGATAGAACAAATTATATCGAACCTCAAGATTATACAGTATAACAAGCTATTATTCATTATTACTTTCAAGATTAAAGTTTCAAAGAATGAAGACATGCACATGAGCAAAATATTATATCGAATCTCAACTTCTATATATCAAATTGTCGAATAATTGTGTATGTCGATATACAAAAATGGACTAAACTGTTGGCATTTGGCATTATAATAGACAAGGGGAGATTGTTGGCATTTCAATAAGGATATTTAGAAGGTTGTTGATGATTATACATAAAACTGATTAAGGATGTTTACTATCTTAATATTATTATTTTGTCATTGATGTCAAGAAATTGTTTTTCTAATTTAGTATGATATTGCCATATCTTGAGAAGTATGATTTGAAGATTATAAAGATGTCAGTAAAAGACACAGATAAAATATGATGGATAAGGGGAGAAATAAGTTATTCAATGGACAACTATTACTGAGTTAGGCAATAATGAGATCATGATGATTAGATTGTTTTGATATCCTACATATGTTATTGATTGAAAGGTTAATAATATACTATGTTACCAAGCAAAGAACTTAGTCAGTAAACTCTAAGGAACCTAGTCGGTAAACCCTAAGGTTATCGCTATCAGTTAATGAAGGTAGAATGTCTACCGAGTGAAGTTTAGTATTTATCGAGTTGCAACCAAAATACATTAAATGATTACATGCATTATTTAATGAAGGAAGCTGATGAGATGGCTATGATTAAATGATTGGTATGTCGTGAATGAAGTTTATTAAAGAATCTATGGCAAAGGAAAATCGATAGGAAGATCTACAGCTTAGATTGAACTACAATACCCTAGCACAAGTTCCAAGAAATGTATGCAAGTTCCAAGGCAGGGTAAAACGTTTTGAGATCAAAGGATACATTGAACCTAGACAAAGTTTGAAGATCTAATGACTATGATTGATCATGGGAAATGTGATCAAAGAGATTAAGTGGTTGGAAAATTGTTTATAAATAGGGAACTGTTGATAAACAATGCATGCGGGCAAGTGTATGCACAGGGATGCTACATAGTGATTACCAAGCATAGAAGCTTGAAGACCTGTTTTGAATAACAGAGTATAGAGCCCTGTAGATGGACAAGATTAGTTATATGTCAATATTGTATTGAGCAAATAAGAATCTGCTTTAACATTTTAGATGTGAAGTTGCAGATAGATTTTTATTACTGTTATTTTCTGAAGTGATAGAAAATCTCTTAACCGAGTGGACTTAAAAATCTTATTTGTAAAACCCTCTAGCAAGGTGACATTCTGATTGAGTGTTTGAAATCCTTTAACAAGGTCACTTCTAACAAGGTGAAGATCCTAACAGATATGTGGGAAATCCCTTAACCCGGTCACATCTAGCAATGTGTTTGTATTCTTTAACAGGATTTGCTTTTAACCGAGCATAATCTAGAAGAGTATATTTCTTAGTGGGTTCAAAATCCCACAGTGGTTTTTTCCCTATTTGGGTTTCATGTTAAATCCGGTGTTATGAGTGTTATGATGTTTATATGCTTTTGAGTTTGCATGTTTAGTAGTTTTGGTTATATTACTGAAGTATATGTTACCGAGGTTGAATCTGATATTTTTATGGAAGATTAAGTTTGTATGATTCACCCCCCCCTCTCATCTTATTAGCTTGGCATTTGTACTTATCTTTAAGTATCAGAACTATCAATTGGTATTAGAGCTTTGGAATCCGGAAGGAAAAGTTTAAAGGTACTTTAGGAAAAGATCCAAAGATGTATAAGAGGGATGCACCGAAGCTGAATAAGTCAAGTTTCTCTACATGGCAGAAAAGGATGAAGCTGCACCTATCAGGAGTTGGAGAATATGATGTATATTATCTGGAGAATGATTTCATCACACCGAGTACCTATCCATTGACAATGGAAGAGATAAAGGCAAAGAAAGAACATATCCAAGCAATGATTGAAATAACATCTGCATTGACCGATTCAGAGTTTAATGATCTAGAAGGCTACAATGATGCAAAGGCAATGTGGGACAAGCTCATATCTGTGTATGGAGGATATGAACATGTTCAAAGAGAAAGAGTAGATATTCTAAGAGGAAAACTTGAATCTATGAGGATGAATGAAGGTGAGAACATAACCCAGTACAATACAAGACTAAAGGAGATTGTCAATCAAATCAAAGGAGCAAGTGGAACTATTGAAGAAAAGGATATAACAAGTAAGTTATTAAGAATCCTTCTACCGGCCTATGCAATCCGAGTCTTTGCAATCAATGAATTGAGGTATGTACCTAATATGCCAGTTTCTTTAGATGCTACTATTGGTAAGCTACATGTATTTGAGTTAAGTAACTTTGATAACAGTGGGTCATCGGTAAATAAAGTTGAATCTGCATTTAGTTATTTTCATATTGGTGAATCTGATGATTACAATGATAGAATGAGTAAGTACACTAAAGGGGATCACAGTGGAGCAAGTGAAAGATTTCGTAAGAACATGGAGGAAGTACACAAATTGTATGAGGAAATCAAAAAGCAAGAAGAGTTTGAAGCACTATTAGCCAAAAGGTTACTGAGAGGCAAAGGTAAGTATAAAGGAAAACTACTTTTGAAATTTTTCAATTGTGATAAGATAGGACATATGGCCTCTAATTGTCCTCACAAAGATTCTACTAAAAAGAGAGATTACTGAGATGATAGACAAAAAGATAATCATTACAGAGGATACCGAGACTTTAGAAGAAGACATAGAAAGTCATGCTTAATAGCCGATGAGGAATCCAATGATGATAAATCAGATGAAACTGATACAGAGGAAGTAGTTTATGTGGCCATCAAAGATGGATCGGATCAAGAAAGGTATGAAGAAAAAGCCCTTATATCTCACATAAATACTAATGACTCTTGGATCATAGATAGTGGATGCTCACATCACATGATAGGTGATAAACACAAGTTTGTTATGTTAGAAGACTATGATAGAGGCTATGTAAGATTTAGTAATGATGCACCATGTCCGGTAAGAGGTAAAGGATCCATAACACTTCTTGACAATGCAAGATGCAATGATGTTTATTGGGTTGAAGGTTTGAAATACAATTTGTTGAGTGTAGCACAACTAAACAATACAGGATACCAAATAGAATTTCAGAAAGGAATTGTCAAAGTTCATGACAAGCATGGAAAGTTAGCTGCTACTGAGACACAAACAAAAGGTAACACATTTCACCTTGACTCAACTCAGAATAAATGTTTGTATGCAAAGATAGATGATACCTGGTTATGGCATAAAAGGTTTTGTCATGTAAATTTTGATAATCTGATCAATTTAAGAAAGAAGCATCGAGTAAGAGATCTACCGAGTCTTGAAAAACCTAAGAATGCTATGTGCCGAGGATGCCAGATGGGTAAAATGACAAGATCAAGATTTACAAGTAAGTCCTACACCTCCAAGAGAATTTTAGATCTTGTGCACACTGATCTTTGTGGTCCTATGAAAGTTCAAAGTTATTATGGTGATAAATATTTCATATTATTTGTGGATGATTACTCAAGGATGATGTCAGTAATGTTTTTAAAAGAAAAATCAGAAACTTTTCAAATGTTTAAATGGTATAAGGCAAGAGTTGAAAATGAAACAGGAAGACAACTGAAGTGTCTTAGATCAGATAGAGGAGGAGAGTTCACATCTGATGAGTTCAACTTATTCTGCAATGATCATGGTATAAAAAGACTAGTCTCTGCACCGAGAACTCCACAACAAAATGGAATTGCTGAGAGAAGAAACAGATCTATTGTGGATTGTGCCAGAACCCTAATGATTGAAAAGAAAGTGCCACAAACATTTTGGAGAGAAGCAATAAGCACTGCAGTTTACACCTTGAACAGAGTACAACTGAAGAAAGGTACTTTGAAGACACCATATGAAATCTAGTATGATAAGAAAACTAATGTAAGTTATTTTAAAATCTTTGGAAGTAGATGCTATGTACACAAGGATGATAGAAATGGCAAGTTTGATCAGAAAAGTGAAGAAGGAACATTTCTTGGTTATTCTTATAGAAGTAAAGCATTTAAATGTCTGATGAAATCATCTAACAAAATACTAGAAAGTGTAAATGTGAAAATTGATGAATTTACAGAAAGAAATGATGAAGAAAATTCCAAGGAACCAGAAGATTATGATGAATTTGTCTATGTTCAACAGACAAGTCCTACCGAGAAAACTGCAGAAGGAAATGAAGAGAATATCCAGTTACCGAGTGATGAAGAAGAACATACAGAGCCTACCGAGCCTGTATTAGCCAAATATGTCAGAAGACATCATGCACCAAGTCAGATTATAGGAGATAAGGATGATCCAGTGATGACAAGGAACAAAATGAGACAGAACACATGTCTGATATCTGAATTTGAATCAAGAATAGTGAAAGAGGCATTTAATAGTGAAGATTGGATAAATGTTATGATGGAAGAGATTAATCAAATCAAGAAGAATGACACATGGACACTGGTCCCAAGACTGAAGGACAAAAATGTAATTGGTACAAAATGGATTTTTAGAAACAAGCTGAATGAAAAAGGAGAGGTCATTCGAAATAAAGCAAGACTAGTTTGCAAAGGATATGCCCAATAAGAAGGAATTGATTATGGTGAGACTTCTACACCTATAGAAAGACTTGAAGGAGTAAGAACATTGTTGGCATATGCTGCTTACAAGAATTTCAAGGTATATCAAATGGATGTCAAATCTGCATTTCTAAATGGAGTATGAGAAGAAGAAGTTTTTATTGAACAACCTGAAGGATTTGTTGAAGACAATAATAAAGATCAGGTATGTAAATTGAACAAAGCTTTATATGGTCTGAAACAAGCACCTAGAGCATGGTATGAAAGATTGCACTCTTATTTAATCAAGATTGGTTTTATAAGAACAAGTGAAAACAACAATATTTACATGAAGAATGATGAAAATGGAATACTGATCTCAGCTATATTTGTTGATGATATTATATTTTGTGGAAATGACTCTCTATATAAGAACTTTGGAAATGAAATGAGCAAAGAATTTGAGATGTCATTAATCGGTGAGATAAAGTATTTTATAGGTTTACAAATACTGCAAATGAAAGATGAGATTTTGATTACTCAATCCAAGTACATAAAGGAAATATTGAAGAAATTTGGAATGGAGGATTCAAAACCAGTAAGTACTCCTATGACCACCAACTATAAATTATCAAAAAATGATGAATTTGCATCTGTTGATGAGACACTTTACCAATCCATGATTGGAAAGTTGCAATATGTTGTTCACAATAGGCCAGACATAGCACATGTGGTAGGTATAGTTGCAAGATTCTCTGTAGATCCTAAGGAAACACACATGACAACAATCAAGAGAATTTTTAGATACTTGAAAGGCACTGAAGATTATGGCTTAGTATATCAGAAAAGAAATGACTTTGATTTAAAAGTTTATATTGATGCTGATTGGGCAGGCAACATTGGTGACAGAAAAAGCACAAGTGGAGGAGCTTTCTTTTTAGGAGAAAGACTAGTGAGTTCGCTTAACAAGAAACAAGGATGTGTTTCATAGTCAATAGCAGAAGCTGAATACGTTGTTGCAGCATTGAACTGTACCAACATAGCATGGATCAAACAACTATTGGAAGGTATAAATGAGAAAGTTATCGAGCCAGTAACTATATTTTGTGCCAATACTAGTGCCATTAACATTTCAAAGAATCCTATTATGCACTCTAAGACAAAGCACATCTCTATCAAATATCATTATCTTAGAGAAGAAGCTCAAGAGAAGAAAGTGGTGTTGGAGTATGTTAGTACAAAGGAACAAATAGAAGATATCTTCACCAAGCCACTGCCAAGGGACACTTTTGAGTATCTCAGAAGTAAGTTAGGGGTCTTACCCCTAACTTCTACTCACTGATCGAGTTGAGTGAAAGCATCAATTCGATGACTCTACAGAATATCTTTTTAGGAGTTGATGCTGATTTACACACTTTAGGATGTTTTCTAAAGGTGTGCAGGAAACAATACAGGAAATAATATAGGGAACAGGAATTGAAGACATAAATGCTCTGACCGAGACTAAGTTGACACATAACAGCAGGAAATCACTTCATACAGGAAGAAATTATGTTTTAGTTCTTTACTTTTTGGCATTGTTGTCAAAGAGGGAGAAGACTGAAGAAGAGGAGAAGACTAATGTATGGGGGAGAATTCTGATGACATGGGGAGAGCATTTCAGCATTTCAGAATCTCATAGCAATCCGAATCAAGTAGGTCAAATCAATTGGTTTTGCCATCAATGCCAAAGGGGGAGATTGTCGGCATTTGGCATTATAACAGATAAGGGGAGATTGTTGGCATTTCAATAAGGATATTGAGAAGGTTGTTGATGATTATGGGTAAAATTGATTAAGGATGCTTACTGTCTTAATATTATTATTTTGTCATTGATGTCAAGAAATTGATTTTCTAATTCAGTATGATGTTACCATATCTTGAGAAGTATGATTTGATGAGTATAAAGATGTCGGTAAAATACATAGATAAAATATGATGGATAAGGGGAGAAATAAGTTATTCAATGGCCAACTATTACCAAGTTAGACAATGATGAGATCATGATGATTAGATTGTTTTGATATCCTACATATGTTATTGATTGAAAGGTTAATACTATACTATGTTATTGAGAAAAGAACCTAGTCGATAAACCCTAAGGAACCTAGTCGGTAAACCCTAAGGTTATCGCTATCAGTTAACGAAGGCAGAATGTCTGTCGAGTGAAGTTTCATATTTATCGAGTTGCAACTAGAATACATTAAATGATTACATGCATTATTTAATGAAGGAAGTTGATGAGCTGGCTATGATTAAATGATTGGTATGTCGTGAATGAATTTTGTTAAAGAATCTATGGTAACGGAAAATCAACAGGAAGATCTACAACTTAGATTGAACCACAATACCCTAGCACAAGTTCCAAGAAATGTATGCAAGTTCCAAGGCAAGGTAAAACATTTTCAGATCAAAGGATACATTGAACTTGGACAAAGTTTGAAGATCTGATGGCTATGATTGATCATGGGAAATGTGATCAAGGAGATTAAGCGATTGACAAATTGTTTATAAATAGGGAACTGTTGATAAACAATGCATGCGGGCAAGTGTATGCACAAGGATGCTACATAGTGATTACCGAGCACAAAAGCTTGAAGACCTATTTTGAATAACAGAGTATAGAGCCCAGCAGATGGACAAGATTAGTTCTATGTCTATATTGTATTGAGCAAATAAGAATCTGCTTTAGCATTTTAGATGTGAAGTTGCAAATAGATTTTTATTACTGTTATTTTGTGAAGTGACAGAAAATCTCTTAATTGAGTGGACTTAACAGTCTTATTTGTAAAACCCTCTAGCAAGGTGACATTCTGATGGAGTGTTTGAAATCCTTTGACAAGGTCATTTCTAACAAGGTGAAGATCCTAACATATATGTGGGAAATCCCTTAACCGGGTCACATCTAGTAATGTGTTTGTAATCTTTAACAGGATTTGCTTTTAACTGAGCATACTCTAGAAGAGTATATTTCTTAGTGGGTCCGAAATCCCGCAGTGGTTTTTCCCTATTTGGGTTTCCACGTTAAATCTAGTGTTATGAGTGTTACGATGTTTATATGCTTTTGAGTTTGCATGTTTAGCAGTTTTGGTTATATTACTAAAGTATATGTTACCGAGGTTGAATCTGATGTTTTTATGGAAGATTAAGTTTGTATGATTCACCCCCCCTCTCATCTTATTAGCTTGGCATCTATACTTATCTTTAAGTATCAGAACTATCATAAACCAATAAGGATGTGAAACCAATAATTTTCTATACAGAAAAAAATGACAACTATGTTAAACTATCAATCTATGTACACGTGCATAATCATTATAAGTTCTATAAACTCTTAATTCAATCAAATTTGCATTAAATTACCTTTTCCTTGTCTATCATTGCGCTTCTAGAGTGTAGATAGCACCACACTTCCCTTGCACTAGGTGTATCCTACAAGAGTAAAATAAGCTAAACATGTAAGTTAATATATAATTTAATTAATGAAAATTTAAATGACAAACATGTATACAATAAAAATATAAACAAATAAGTGAAAAAAATATATACCATGTAGTTGTGAAGGCCAATTGAAATGGCCGAGAGGGTGGTCTCTTGGACCTGTCATGTCCTCCTCAAACATCAAAGTAAGTTTTGATACTAAAAGCAAAGTACAGATGCCAATATCTAACAAGATGAGAGGGGGGGGGGGTGAATCATACAAACTTAATCTTCCATAAAATCAACAAATTCAACCTCGGTAACTTATACTTCAGCAATATAACCAAAACTGCTAAACATACTAACTCATGAACACATAATCATCATAACACATATAACACCAGATTTAACGTGGAAACCCAAATAGGGAAACACCAGTATGGGATTTCAGACCCACTAAGAAATATACTCTTCTAGAGTATGCTTGGTTAAAAGCAAATCCTATTAAACATTACAAACATATTAGTAGATGTGACCTGGTTAAGGGATTTCCCTCAGATCTGTTAGGATCTTCACTTTGTTAGAAGTGACCTTGTCAAAGGATTTCAATCACTCATTTAGAATGTTACCTTGCTAGAGGGTTTATAAATAAGACTGCTAAGTCCACTCGGTTAAGAGATTTTCTGTCACTTACAAAATAACAGTAATAAAAATATATCTGCAACTTCACATCTAAAATGCTAAAGCAGATTCTTATTTGCTCAAAACAATCTAGTCATAGGACTTATTTTGTCCCTCTACTGGGCTCTCTACTTTGTTATTCAAATAGGTCTTCAAGCTTCTGTGCTCGGTAATCACTATGTAGCATCCTTGTGCTTACACTTGCCCGCATACATTGTTTATCAATAATTCCTTATTTATAAACAATTGCTAACCACTTAATCTCCTTGATCACATTTCCCATGATCAATCTTAGCCATCTGATCTTCAATCTTGACTAGGTTCAATGTATCCTTTGATCTGAAAATGTTTTACCTCGCCTAGGGACTTGCATTCCTTTCTTGGAACTTGCACAAGGTTATTGCGGTTCAATCTGAGTTGTAGATCTTCCTGCCGATTTTCCTTTGCCATAGATCCTTAACAAACTTCATGCGTGGCATACCAATCATTTATATATCTCCAGCTAATCATTGTCCTTCATTAATTAATTCTTTTATCCATCCACTATGATCTGTCATAACTCAGTTGCAACTCGGTAAATACTAAACTTTACTCGGTAGACATTCTGCCTTCATTAACCGATATCGATAACCTTAGGGTTTACCGACTAGGTTCTTTGAATAACTTATTCCTCCTCTTATTCATCACATTCTTTCTGTGTCTTTTACCGACATCTTAATTCTCTTCAAATCAATCTTCTCAAGATATGGCAACATCATACTGAATCAGATAATCAATTTCTTGACGTCAATGACAAAATAATGTTATAAAGATAGTTATCATCCTTCTTCAGTTATATCAATAATCTTCAACAACCTTCTCAATATCCTTACTGAATATCAATAATCTTTCTTTCTATTGAAATGTCAACAATCTCTCCCTTTGGCATTGATGGAAAAATGAACTTTTAAATGGTAATACCAACAAGATATTCAAATTGATTCAGATTCAGATTGTTGTTAGACTTCTCCTGTTATCCTTTTGTTGTTAAAATCTTCTGGAGTCTTCTCCCTTTTTCATTAGGCTTCTGAGCTGTTGTCTTGCATTTAGTCTTCTCCATTTTTGCAATCTCCTCCCCCTATCATTAGTCTTCTGTTATCTTCATCATTTGGGATTTTACCATTTAGTCTTCTCCCCCTTTGACAACAATACCAAAAAAAGTAAAAGAACTAAATCATGATTTCTTCCTCTGTGAAGTGATTTGCCTTGCTATGTATCATCTCAGTCTTGGTCAGAGCAACTTGTCTTTATTCACTATTTCTTGCACAACTTTAGAAAACCTTCTAAAGTGCGTAAATCAACATCAATCCACACATAATATTCTGTAGATTTATCGATTTGATGCTTTCACCGAACTCTGCCAGTGAGTAGAAGATAGGGGTAGGACCCCTAACTTTCTTCTGAGATACTCAAAAGTGTTCCTTGGCAATGGCTTTGTGAAGATGTCTGCTAATTGCTCCTTTGAACTGATATATTCCTGCACAACTTTCTTCTCTTGAACTTCATCTTTGAGATAATGATACTTTATAGATATATGCTTTGTCTTAGAGTGCATTACTGGATTCTTTGAAATGTTAATGGCACTAGTATTATCACAGAATATAGTTACTAGCTCAGTACCTTTCTCATTTATACCTTCTAACAGTTGTTTGATCCATGCTATATTGGTACAATTCAATGCTGCAACAACATATTTAGCTTGTGCTGTTGACTGTGAGATACATCCTTATTTCTTGCTAAGCCAACTTACTAGTCTTTCTCCTAAAAAGAAAGCTCCACCACTTGTGCTTTTCCTGTCATCAATGTTGTCTGCCCAATCAGCATCAGTATAAACTTTTAAATAAAAATCATTTCTCTTTTCATATACTAAGCCATAATCTTCAGTGCCTCTCGGGTATCTGAAAATTCTCTTGATTGTTGTCATATGTGTTTCTTTGGGATCTGTAGAGAATCTTGCAACAATACCTACTACATGTGCTATATCCGGTCTACTATGCACAACATATTGCAACTTTCCAATCATAGATCATTAAAGTGTCTCATCAACAGATGCAAATTCATCATTCTTTGATAGATTATAGTTAGTAGTCATAGGAGTACTTATTGGTTTAGAATCCTCCATTCCAAATTTCTTCAAGATTTCCTTTATGTACTTGAATTGAGTAATGAAAATCTCATCTTTCATTTGCAGTATCTGTAAACCTATAAAATACTTTATCTCACCGATTAGTGACATCTCAAATTCTTTGCACATTTCATTACCAAAGTTCTTGCATAGAGAGTCATTTCCACAAAAAATAATATCATCAACAAATATGGCTGAGATCAGTATTCCATTGTTCTCATCATTCTTCATGTACATATTGTTGTTTTCACTTGTTCTTATAAAACCAATCTTGATTAAGTAAGAGTGTTGTCTCTCATACAATGCTCTAGGTGCTTGTTTCAGACCATATAAAGCTTTGTTTAGTTTACATACCTGATCTTTACTCCTGTCTTCAACAAATCCTTCAGGTTGTTCTATATAAACTTCTTCTTCTAGTATACCATTCAAAAATGCAGATTTAACATCCATTTGATATACCTTGAAATTTTTGAAAGCAGCATATGCCAACAATGTTCTTACTCCCTCAAGTCTAGTCATGGGTGCAAAGGTCTCACCATAATCTATTCCTTCTTCTTGAGCATAACCTTTGCAAACTAGTCTTGCTTTGTTGTGAATGACCTCACCTTTTTCATTTAACTTGTTTATGAAAATCCACTTTGTACCGATTACTTTTTTGTCCTTCGGTCTTGGGATCAGTGTCCATGTGTCATTCTTCTTGATTTGATCAATCTCTTCTATCATAACATTTACCATATCTTCACTGTTAAATGCCTCTTTCACTATTCTCGGTTCAAATTCAGATATTAGACATGTGTTTTGTCTCAGTTTGTTCCTTGTCATCACTGGATCATCCTTATCTCCTATAATCTGACTTGATGCATGATGTCTTCTGACATATTTGGCTAATATAGGCTCAGTAGGTTCTGTATGATCTTCTTCATCACTCGATAACTGGACATTATCTTCATTTTTTTCAGCAACTTTCTCGGTAGGACTTCTCGGTTGAACATAAACAAATTCTTCATAATCTTTTGGTTCTTTGGAATTTCCTTCATCATTTCTTTCTGCAAATTCATCAATTTTCACATTTGCACTTTCCACTATTTTATTAGATGATTTGATCAGACATTTAAATGCTTTACTTCTAGAAGAATAACCAAGAAATGTTCCTTCTTCACTTTTCTAATCAAACTTTCCATTTCTGTCATCTTTGTGAACATAGCATCTACTTCCACAGATTTTAAAATAACTTACATTAGGTTTCTTGTCATACCAGATCTCATATGGTGTCTTCATAGTTCCTTTCTTCAGTTGAACTCGGTTCAGGGTGTAAACTGCAATGTTGATTGCTTCTCTCCAAAATATTTGAGGTACCCTTTGTTCTATCATCAGGGTTCGGGCACAATCTACAATTGATTTGTTTCTTCTCTCAGCTATCACATTTTACTGAGGTGTTCTCGATGTAGACACTTGCCTTTTATACCATGATCATTGCAGAATAAGTTAAATTCAGTAGAAGTGAATTCTCCTCCTCTATCAGAACTAAGACATTTCAGCTGTCTTCCTGTTTCATTTTCAACTCTTGCCTTGTACCATTTAAACATTTGAAAAGCTTCTAATTTTTCTTTTAAAAACATAATTGACATCATTCTTGAGTAATCATCCACAAATAATATGAAACATTTATCACCATAATAACTTTGAACTTTCATGGGACCACAAAGATCAGTGTGTACTAGATCTAAAATTCCTTTAGAAGTGTAGGACTTACTTGTAAAGCTTGATCTTGTCATCTTACCCATTTGATATCCTCGACACATAGCATTCTCAGGCTTTTCCAGACTCGGTAGACCTCTTACTCGGTGCTTCTTACTTATTTTGGTCAGATTATCAAAATTTAGATGACAAAATCTTTTATGCCATAACCAGGTATCATCCATCTTTGCATAAAGACACTTGTTCCGAGTTGAGTCAAGATGAAATGTATTACTTTTTGTTTGTGTCCCGTTAGCAACTAACTTTCCATGCTTGTCATGAACTTTGACAATTCCTTTCTGAAATTCTATTCGATATCCTATATTGTTTAGCTATGCTACACTCAACACATTGTATTTCAAACCTTCAACCTAGTATACATCATCACATTTAGCATTGTCAGGAAGTGTTATAGATCCTTTACCTTTCACCGAACATGGTGCATCATTACCAAATCTTACATAGCCTCCATCATAGCCTTCTAATTTAACAAATTTGTGTTTATCACCTGTCATATGATGTGAGCATCCACTATCTATGATCCAAGAATCATTATTATTTATGTGAGATATTAGGGATTTTTCTTCATACCTTTCTTCATCAGATCCATCTTTAATAGCCACATAAACAACTTCCTTTGTATCAGTTTCATCACATTTGTCATCATTGGATTCCTCATCAGCTACTAGACATGTCTTTCTATCTCTCCTTCTGAAGTCTTAGTGTCCTCTGTATTGGTTGTCTTTCTGCCTGTTATCTTGGTATTCTCTCTTTTCATTAGATTCTTTTTCAGGGCAGTTAGAAGCCATATGTCCTATCTTATCACAATTTTAACATTTTAAAGGTAGCTTTCCTTTATACTTACCTTTTCCTCTTGGTAACCTTCTAGCTAATAATGCTTCAAACTCTTCTTGCTTCTTGATTTCCTCATAAAGTTTGTCCACTTCTTCTATGTTCTTACAAAATATTTCACTTGCTCCACTGTGATTTCCTTCAGAGTACTTACTCATTCTATCATTGTAATCATCAGATTCACCAATATGAAAAGAACAGAATGCAGATTTTACTTTATTTACCGAAGACCCACTGTTATCAAAATTACTTAACTCAAATGCATGTAGCTTACCAATAGTAGCATCCAAAGAAACTGACATGTTAGGTACAAACCTCAATTCATTGATTGCAGAGACTCGAATAGCATAAGCAGGTAGAAGGGTTCTCAACAACTTACTTGTTATATCCTTTTCTTCAACAGTTCCTCCTGCTTCTTTAATTTGATTGACAATCTCCTTTAGCCTTGTATTGTATGGGGTTATGTTCTCACCTTCATTCATTCTCATGGATTCAAGTTGTCCTCTTAGACTATCTACTTTTTCTCTTTGAACATGTTCATCACCGCCATACACAGATATGAGCTTAGTCCACATTGCTTTTGCATCATTACAGCCTTCTAGATCATTAAACTCTGAGTCGGTCAATGGTGATGTTTTTTCAATCATAGCTTGAATATGTTCTTTCTTTTATTTTATCTCTTCCAAGGTCATTGGATTGGTGCTCGGTGCAATATAATCATTCTCCAGATAATATGTTGCATATTCTCTAATTCCTGATAAATGCAACTTCATCTATTTCTGCCATGTGGAGAAACTTGACTTGTTCTGCTTCGATGCATCCCTTTTATACATCTTTGGATCTTTACCTCAAGTACTTTTAAACATTTCTTTTGGAGTCCAAAGCTCTGATACCAATTGTAAGTTTTGATACTAAAAGTAAACTACATATGCCAATAGCTAACAAGATGAGAGGGGGGGGTGAATCATACAAACTTAATATTCCATAAAATCAACAAATTCAACCTCAGTAACTTATACTTCAGCAATATAACCAAAACTGCTAAACATGCTAACTCATGAACACATAATCATCATAACACATATAACACCAAATTTCGGACCCACTAAGAAATATACTCTTCTAGAGTATGCTTGATTAAAAGCAAATCCTATTAAAGATTACAAACACATTGCTAGATGTGACCCAGTTAAGGGATTTCCCTCAGATCTATTAGGGTCTTCACTTTGTTAGAAGTGACCTTGTCAAAGGATTTCAAACACTCATTTAGAATGTTACCTTGCTAGAGGGTTTACAAATAAGACTGTTAAGTCCATTCGGTTAAGAGATTTTCTGTCACTTACAAAATAACAGTAATAAAAATATATCTGCAACTTCACATCTAAAATGCTAAAGCAGATTCTTATTTGCTCAAAACAATCTAGTCATAGGACTTATCCTATCCCTCTACTGGGCTCTCTACTTTGTTATTCAAATAGGTCTTCAAGCTTCTGTGCTCGGTAATCACTATGTAGCATCCCTGTGCTTACACTTGCCCGCATACATTGTTTATCAACAATTCCTTATTTATAAATAATTGCTAACCGCTTGATCTCCTTGATCACATTTCCCATGATCAATCTTAGCCATCAGATCTTCAATCTTGACTAGGTTCAATGTATCCTTCGATATGAAAATGTTTTACCTCACCTAGGGACTTGCATTCCTTTCTTGGAACTTGCACAAGGTTATTGCAGTTCAATCTGAGCTGTAGATCTTCCTGCTGATTTTCCTTTGCCATAGATCCTTAACAAACTTCATGCGCGACATACCAATCATTTATATATCTCCAATTAATCATTGTCCTTCATTAAATAATGCTTTTATCCATCCAATGCGATCTGTCATAACTCGGTTTCAACTCAGTAAATACTAAACTTTACTCGGTAGATATTCCGCCTTCATTAACCGATATCAATAACCTTAGGGTTTACCGACTAGGTTCTTTGCTCGATGACATAGTATAGTATTAACCTTACAATCAACAACATATGTAGGATATCAAAACAATATAAACATCATGATCTCATCATTGTCTAACTTGGTAATAGTTTCCCATTGAATAACTTATTCCTCCTCTTATTCATCACATTCTTTCTGTGTCTTTTACTGACATCTTAATTCTCTTCAAATCAATCTTCTCAAGATATGGCAACATCATACTGAATCAGATAATCAATTTCTTGAAATCAATGACAAAATAATGTTATAAAGATAGTTATCACCCTTCTTCAGTTATATCAATAATCTTCAACAACCTTCTCAATATCCTTACTGAATATCAACAATCTTTCTTTCTATTGAAATGCCAACAATCAATAGTTAAATAGACCATGTATGTAAACATGACTACTTAATACTATCTCTAATAAATATTCATTTAAAATAAAATGCACTATGAACTTACAAGTTGAGTCTTACGAATATATTGTCAGTGTATGATCCATGAACCTCCTCGTCTCTACCATGCAAGGAATTTCTAGGGTGTGCTCTAGTCTCTATCATCTCATGTGGGACATCGGTCATATCATGGACCTCATAATCACATGTGTCAATGATATGATCAACAATCTATCCAAGAGGACCTAGGCATATGTGTTTGCACATAGTATAAGTATGTGGCACACAAAAATATGGAACTGAGGAGGATGTGTTAGTGCCACCTAATCCTCTACTAGCATCAAGTTCATGTGGTTTAGCTAGTCTCACGGTCTAAGAAACCAAAGGCCACTCAAAGAGTGAATAGCTGATATAGTATGTGACATTGCCTTTGTAATAATATTTGGAGGTTGTACTACTCGAACTGCCATAGGTCTATCATGGAGCATACCTCCACCCACGCCTTGGAAATGTTTCACGTTGAAGTAGTTGACATACTTACCTAAAACAAACTCAAGATATAATTTTTTAATTAAATAAAAGGGCACATCAAGATTGTTGTTGGGTGATCTATCAAAAACCATCCACCAATGATCCTAGAAGTTATTTTGGATATCATCATTCACACACCATTTTATGAAAAGCTTTGGTTTCTTAACATCAATGGTCTATCCAGTGCATAGATTAACAAATAGGATGACTATTTCGTCTTTTCATATTTTGAGGTTCTTCACCTCGTCATAGGACAACCCATATGGATATTGTTCCCTCATGGAATCTCACCACAAAAGAACTACATTGTGCTCAGTGGTAAGGGTTATGATATTAGACGTTATTGAATGTAATGTAGATATCATCAAGGATAAATGAGGGATCATACTATACACCTCAAAAAAGCTCCTCAACTAATCAAAATTTTGACCAGTTAAATCATGAATTGAGGGGGGATTTGGTAGTGTAGAGTTTGGTAGTTTTGGCAGTTCTAGGTTTTCATTATTATCAACCATATTACCTGATTAAAGTTGAAAATTTATATAATTAACAAAATTTAAACAACAAAGTGTATTTCCAATAAAAAAACCTAATTTATAACTAAAAAATGGAAAAACAAATAAAAAATACAAATGAATGATAAAAAACAAAGAAATACAAAAAAAATCATACTTGAGGGTGATAAGTTATTAGAATTTGTTGTGGCAATCTGATATCTGATAATTTTGGATTTCATATAACTATCAAAATTAAAACTCATCTAGACTAGCCTTCTTGAAAGAATTGAAAGAAAATTGGCAGGATGGAAAGGTGTTCTTCTCAATAGTGCAAGCAAGCTTTAGCTACTAAAGGCTTCTCTTCAAAGCTCTATTATTTATATCTCTATTCCACATTTCAGTGTCTTGGGCTAAGAAATTGGACCAAATCCAAAGAAGATTCCTCTTGTCAGGAGATGAGAAAAAGAATAGAATGTCTCTGATTGATTGGGAAAAGGTGTGTCATAATAAGAGATCTGGTGGCCTTGATATTTGTGACTCCTCCTCCTTTAACACTGCACTCACGACTAAAATTGGTTGGAGGCTCATTTTTTAAGATGGTGACTGGTCTTCTATCATGAATTCCAAGTACCTTCATAGAAGGGATAATACTCCTTTCTATCCCCTCTGGATTTTTCAAAGGGATCACATATTTGGAACAATTTATTAAAATCTAAAGATATTCATTTGAAAGGTGTCTTGTGGCAAATTGGTAATGGTAGAAGGGTGAGACCATGGAAAGACACTTGGGATTCCTCTTCCCTATTGGAATTTCATAAGATCTACGATTCTATTGAGGATATTTTGATGACTAGATTTGGTGTCCTAGTGTGTGATTATTGGTTTCCTAGCTCCTCCCTTCCCCAATGAAGCCTAGATTCGATTGACTTCGACCCTCTATTGAGAAATGCAAATTTATAACTCCTCAAGACTATCAATAATGTTATGTTTTCTAGATTGGAGTAAGGTGATAGACTAGTTTGGACTCCTTCCAAGGATGGGAAGTACAAGGTTCGATCAGTTTTGAAATAGTTTCTCCTTGCCCCCTTTCCTAATTTAACCTGATGATCCTATGGAAATCCAGTATGATCCCCAAAGTGTGTTTCTTTTGGTGGACTACATGTCATGGTAGAATCCTTACTATTTATAATCTAAGAAAATGTGGCTTCCAGTTTGTTAATAGTTGTGTGTTGTGTGAGAAGGACGAAGAGAGAATTAATTACATCATGTTCCACTGTGATTTCTCTTGGACTATTAGAGAAAGGATTTCCAATCTCTTTTTTACTAATTGGATTTTTCTTGAAGAACTCGTGTATTGCGTTCAAGATGGTTTGCCCACTCAAATCACCTCCTTATTAAAGAGCTTTGGTGGAAGGCTCTTTTCCACTCAAGATGGTGCTTGTGGAAAGAAAGGTATAACAAATTTTTAGGGATAGAAAGTGTTGTTGGGAGGTTCTTGTCAAGTTACCATTAACTCCAATGTCAAGATAAACCTGTTTAGCTTTGGTAAAAGCACACATTGCCCCCCCCCCCCCCCCCCGCCCCTCCCCCTCTAAACTAGATTAACAAATTGCCAAATTTTAGGGCTTAATTGAATGTTTGGCTAGATTCACAGTCCCTCCTATTGGATTATTAAATTCAATCAAATGCCCCCCACCCCCCCTCACGAACTTGGTTGGTTGAAGCTAAATTTTGATGGCTCATCTAAAGGCAACCCAAGTCGGGTGGGTGTGGGTGTTGTTGTTCATGACCATAGAGGCAATGTCTTGCTGGCTTACATGGCCAACTAGGCAAATAAAACCTTAAGAGTTGCCAAGGTGGTCGCCATTTACTATGGACTATCTATCATTAATGAGAGAGAGAGTACTACAAAATATTTGTTGAGGGTGACTCCAAAAATAAAATCCTTTTTCTTAAAAATGAAGCAACCCTAGATTGGAAATATGAAGGTTTGGTGGAAAAATACAAATACCTGTTTCGTGGTTTAGCCACGTCGACCTAAACCACACAAGGAGAGAAGGTAATAAGGTCCATGGATAGGGTGGTGTCCTTAGGTCCATTGTTTGAGAATTTAAAAATTTAGATGAATCCTTGTGATCTCTTAGATTTGGTTCGACTGGTGATCTATGCAGAAATAAAGTTTAATGATGGGATATAATTTAAAAATCACCTTTTTTATTCTAGCCACTCTTTTGGCAAGTCACTTTTTGCTAGATCGATGGACGTCCTTTTTGAAAAGAAGGGTCACTTCTCGTACGTGTTGTGATACCCAAATTGCCGGTTTTGATTTCACCCACCTAGTTTCTATTACGAAGCTCACAGTGGTGAACATGGGGGGGACTTAATCCAAGTTGAATTTGATATTTGTGAGGAATTCAAATGCAAGCCAAGGCTTTGGCAGAATGTGATCAAGGGGAATTTAGATAGTTATGTGGAGTGTACACATGCTTTCAAACCCAAGGCTTTCAAAATGCTTCGTGGAGGCCTAACAAAAGGGTGAGTTGCAGATTGACAAAGTCACCTTAAAAGTATCACTAGAGTTGATTGTGGCTATTACTGGGCTCTTGTAGGACATTACTTTTCCCAAGAAGCCAAAGGGTTCATACAAGAAATAACTCAAGGAGCTCTTCAAGGATGGTGAAGATGTGTCCAAATTGCAGAGCGCTTACAATAGAGAAGAGCTCCCTAGTAAATGGAAGGACATGACCCTTCTTTTAATGGAATCCTTTCCTCCTGATGACCATTACAAAAAAAATCACACATAGGTCTTCCCCATGCTTAGCCACCCGAGGTATGGTACCTACATGAACTTTTCTTATTGGGTTTGCTCGTCTGTATCCCATTTTATAGCTAGGGCTAAGGCCAAAAAATGCCTACCCCTTCATCAAAGTTTAATCCTAAAGCTTTATAATTTTAATCTTGCTTTAACCCCTTCGAGTGAGTCCCCTTCTATTACTCTTTGTTCCCCTACCAGACCCAAATTTGTTTATTGAAATCTATGGGACCCCTATGGCTAAAACATCCTCATCTATTTGGTCCTCCTATAAGCCCAAATTCATCCCTACCTATTTTAACCCTAGCAAAGAGGTGAAGCAAAGGCCTTCTACCTCACCCCCCAAGAAAGTGGAGCTGATGGAGCCTAATGAAGAGGAGGAGGGGGAGGAATTTGATTCCTCTTTTGATTTAGATTCTGAATGGTCTCCCACTACCTTTGAGGAAGTAACCCCAATTCCATAGAATCAAGAGACCTCAGATCCTCAAAAACCCTAATTTAAGGTTGAGTCTACAATTATTAAATTGGAGGAGAATGTAGAGAGACAAGAAATGATTATTAGATGACTCCTCTCTCAGTTTGATGTGGCAATCAAAAAAATAAACAGATTGGAAGTGCTAGCTAAGGTAGAGGCAGTGGAGGACAAGTGGGTCATGGACTTCAAAGATGAATAGCTATTGGAAGTGGCAAGTGATATGATCAGGAAGCTAGAGAATTGGGAGAAAATGGAGGGGAGATTGAACAAGTTGTCTAAGAAGGTGACACAAGAAAAAGAGAATAAGATAGTTCAAGAGGTGAAAGAGAAACATGAGCTCCTATTGGGCAAGGTTAAGGAAATGGACAAACAAAGTCAAGAAATGGTGGTGAAAAACTCTGCCTCCCTCATTGGAGAAGTTGTTATATGCCTGGAAAGTGTAAACAATTGAGTTATTTACATTGCTCTTATTTATTGAAAGTTAACTTGGTTGTAGAAATTGATATTTGAAGCTAGTTCTATGCAATAAAGTTTTGTGAAAAAAAAGATGAATTGGTAAAATAATTTGATCATGATGGCATGTTTTCTTGTCTTGTTTGGTAGATGAGTATGGTAATTGTTGTTTACCTCTTTTAATGCTTTAATTTGGTGTAATGAAAAGAAGAAAATTCTTGTTTTTCTGCTATGATTGTGGATAATTCCTAGAATATTTTAAGAAGTGTATGGTTTTAGATGTAGCTTGCCAATGGATAATGACATTCGTAAAGGTTTTAGCAATAATGTTTCATTTATTTATGGAAGGATTCATATGTGCAAATTGATAATTGTTAATTGAGTTTCAGGGCTAATACATGTTGCATGATTTCCACTTAGCCTTACGACTTCTAGGAGTAAGTCGAAGCCTATGGGGGAGAATGTAGTGCCCCTACCCTAGTCAGCTTGTAAAACCAGTTTGACCTTGGTTGACTTTTTATGTGGCATTCTTGAATGGTTGATTTACGGTGATGTAATGTTGTTGTCAGATATTATGATTATTGTGCGTACCTGTTAATGTGCTTTCGCATCGATTCTTATGTAAGTTTAATATTTTCCCTAATTCTTGTTATTGATCTTGAGCTAACACCTTCATTAAATATATATATATATATATATGTGTGTGTGTGTGTGTGTGTGTGTGTGTGTGTGTGTGTGTGTGTGTGTGTGTGTGTGTGTGTGTGTGTGCTTGTGTGACTCTTGGTTGCAGGAGATTGCAGGTACAATACCGTCGTGGTGCAAGGTTCGTCTTCACCTGGATTCGTAGGGTTGAGTATACCTCTTCCGCCCTTAGAATTTGGGTTAGGTGGTCGTAAAACCCTCATTTTACCCTAGTCATGCTCAAGTGAGTGTCACCTCTAGTCTTTCAATTTCCCTTTTCGTTTGGGTTTGCGGGTTGTGTATTTGGTTGGCTTTCTTAGGTTGCGTGCCTTGCATGTGGTAAAAACTGAGTATTTTATCCTAAGTGTTTAATTTGATTTAATGTGTTCATTTACGCATTAGTAATTGAGGAATTTAAAATAAATAGGTTTCTTTTATGTGATTAATCATTAATTAAAAAGATCGCTCTATTTATGTTTGTAGCAAGTTTAATTTAATGGTTAAATTAAAATCGTGAATTTATTTAGTTTATGCATTTTGAAAAGTAAAGATTTAAAGTTATTCGAAATAGAAATAATTTAATCCCTTTTTGATTTTTGGAATAGAAAGGTTAATTTTAATTATTTAAGAAAATCATTTTTTATTAAAAAAGCAAGTTTAATATATATATTTTTGATATAGTGTGAAAGATTGATTTTGAGAATTTAATTTAATTAAAATATTTTACCCTTTAATATTGTGAAATATAAATGTTAGCTTTGTTAATATTGAGAAAATTAAAATTAAATGAGAGAGAAGCATTTTAATTTTAATTAAAAAAGCAAGTTAGATTATTTGAATAGTTGAAAAGAATGATTTTTCATTTTTTTATTTAAAAAGTGTTTAAATTCAAAAATAGGAGATTAGGTCAAATTTCATTCCATTTAACCTAGGTTGGAAAATATTTTTAGGGTTGTTGATTTTTTTGGGGGGGAAAATATTTTTGGATGGAGAAAATTGGGGATTTTGGGAAGGAAGGATTTCTACAGCTGCAGGTTGGGTTCTTCTTCAAAATCTTGCCAGGAATGCTAAAAGAGGTAGGAATCTTGTTTACCTTTTTATTTCGTTGTTAAATCAAAAAAATTGTGTTTGGTTGTTCTTCATAAAATTCTGGTTTAAAAATCCATGAATGTTCTCAGATTTGAGTTTTAGCTTTGGAAAAAAATTGGTTTGCATTCTTTTGTATTGTGAAAAGATTGTTAAATTAGTTGGATTTCATGCTTGTAGATTAAGTAGATTCACTAATTCTACCCCGAGAGGGGGTTATGCTGGCAAAATTTTGCCAGAATGGGTTGCCTGGGAATGAAAATGTTTGTTTAAGATTGGTTGAATCCATTCTCTATTTGTCTTAGAAAATTTTTGAGTCTATTTTTTGGGGGTTTTGTTTCAGATTATCGGAATGCATTCATATGTCTGAGGGCTTGATAATGAGATTTATTTCTCAGAGATTTATGAGTCTGAGACTACAGATTGGGGGTTTTTAGTTATTTTTATTTTATGGGTTTGTTGATTTAGTCTTAAAATCAATTTTGGAATTCTTGGTCATTCTGGAAAAAAAATAAAAATAACATTTTAGAAACTGTGAATGAAAGAAATTGGGGGTTTACGTCTTTGAAATTCATTTTATTTTATTAAATAAAATTTAAATTGAAATTTAATTAAAAAACAAAAATTTTGGGGTTTTTGAAGGGGGGGGGGGGGGGGGGGGGAGTCGAAGCTCAACCCTCGCCCCTCCCCTTTCCACCTCCCGCAGAGCCGCAGTGGAAGCCTTTGTGCCCACCGCGGTGGCCGCAGAGCCCCTACGTCCGCTGTGTGGAGGCAGAGGGGCTGTGTCCACGTAAGTGGCCGCAGAGACCCTGCTCCACAAGGTGGAGGCCGAAAAGTCTGCGACCACCATGGTGGCCGCAGAGACCCCAACTCTACTGTGTGGAGGCCAAGGGTCTGCATCCACCGTGGTGGGCGTAGGCTCGAAGACAAGGGCACAACCGCCCCACTCCCGTGGATGGGAGGTGGGCTCGCGGCCGCCCTTGTGTTTGTCACCCTTCGTTTTTTTTTAAATTAATTTTTTTTTTAGTTTAAAAAAAATATATTAAATTTTAAATTAATATATTTTATTATTAGTAAACTTTAATTAATATATATTAATTATTAATTATTGATTAATGTATATTTTAAATATATATTAATTTAGATAATTTCTATATTAATATATATTATTAATTATATATTAATTGTTGATCCCTTTATAGCGTATATTTTCAATGAATAACAATTATTGTTCAGTCGTTAATTTTATTAAGTTAGGTATATATATATATATATATATATATATGCTATTTAATATTTTCGGATGGTGTATTTGTTTTAAATACATGCAAGGGAATTTTATGTCATTGGGAAATGTTTACCCATTTTGATATTTCCTTTTAATGTAGATTTCCATTTTTGGAAAGGGTAAATTTGTGTTGCTAGAGAGGGGACTAGATTATTGTTCCAAACCAGTATGTCAATGATGTTTATCTAAAGATTAAATAACATATTTAGACGATTAATGCTTTACATTCATGTGAACTTGGTTGAAAAACTCGTAATGATGTATTTATGTTATGTCTTGATGCATATGAGTGTAGTGAGTTAGAAAACCAAGAATGACCAGTACTTGGATGAGGTAGATAACCAAAAACAACTTAGATCATTTAGAAAACTTGATCAACCTTTAAATGTTTAAATCAATATGGAAAAAGATTGTATTTTCTGGTTATTGCATTTGCAAGTTTTAATTTTTGTATTGACTTTTGTTTAAAGTAATGGCAAGGCCATGATATGTTTGGTTGGACCCTGTCATCTGATTGAATTGGGGTACTTGCTTTTTCCCTCGGTCTCGTGTTTGACTGTTGTTTGTGATAGTGTTATAACTAGTCTTGTTCTTTATGTGGGTGTCGAGTATTGATTTGTGGTTGACCATAGTGGGTCAGGTCTCTAGTTAGAGTACCGTCAGGCAGTGGACTATTGTATTTGCTTTTTATATGTTCAGTTGGATCCGTTTCTATGTAGGGATCATTTATGTTTTTATTGACCGAAGTGGTCGTTTGTATATTGGTTATGTTCACCTAAATGGTAGGATTGTAAATGATGTGAACCTTATGTATTCTTAACTTATTTAATAATCAGAGGGGTCTTGCAGTTGAGCAAACCCAGAGATGTACCCCACTAAGGGTGAACTCCGATACCATTTCGGTGTTATGTGATGCTTTTGTTCTTATGTTTCATGTTTAGTGTTAGCATATATGGATGGCATTTTGATAGAATTTATAAGTGGATTAGATGAGATTTATCGTATATGCATGTATGCAGTCGTCTCTTAAATGCAAAAAATTGGGTCATGAAGGAATATATTCTGTTAATGATAATGAAAATAAGTATGCATGAAAATACCTCATTAATTATGATGAAATTATAGTGCATTTTGGAACAAGATGTATGGCATGTGTTTAATGTAAAATTTGAACATAATGAATGGTTAAAAATTATTGGATGAACTCGTCATATTCCCTAAATTGTAATTCTAATGGATGAACTTCATTTTGTTATCTGTATTTTTAACCCCAATAAATGAACTTCATCTTATTAGCTATAATTTAACTATAATGGATGAACTCATTTGGTTATTTACATTTTTAACCTTAATAAATGAACTTCATCTTATTAGCTATATTTTAACTATAATGGATGAACACATTTGGTTATTTACATTTTAACCTTCATAAATGAACTTCATCTTATTAGCTATATTGTAACTATAATGGATGAACTCATTTGGTTGTTTACATTTTAACCTTAATAAATGAACTTCATTTTATTAGCTATATTTTAACTATAATGGATGAACTCATTTGGTTATTTACATTATAACCTTAATAAATGAGCTTCATCTTATTAGCTATATTTTAACTATAATGGATGAACTCATTTGGTTATTTACATTTTAACCTTAATAAATGAACTTTATTTTATTAGCTATGTTTTAACTAAATTGGATGAACTCATCAATATATCCATATTTTAACCTTAATGGATGAATTCATATGTTATCTATGTTTTAACTTTAATGGGTAAATATCCTCATGATAGACTCATCTTCAACCATAATGGATGAATGCATCCTATTATTTATAAATTTTAATTATTGAGCAAATTATATCCATGTTTTAAGTAATAACATGTAATTAAGTTAACCTGCTTAATTGGATCAAATGACGTGAGTTGAGTTAGATGTTAAGTTACGTAATCACGTTGGGAAACTCCTTAGGTTTTGTTTAGTCTTCCGTTGTGTTATCTAAGCTTTTGATAACTCATTGTATCATCATGTTGTGTCTTATTTATAAAAATATATATATTGCACTCCATTGTGTGTGTTTTAGCTTTATCCCTTCGAGGTTTCCTAGTGGGGCATTACAAAAGTCAAGAAGTGGTGGTGAAAAACTCTGCCTCCCTCAAAGACATACAAGATGACATTGATTGAAGGAGAGCCCAGCACAAGTGACATGTGCTATCTCCTTCTACGACAATGGAATAGACACCCCAAATTCTGGTAACCCTAACTTTGTTAAAGATTCAAATAAGAAATTTTTCTCGTATGACAAAATCCTTAGTTTATGTAAGGATTGGAAGGAAGGCAATGCCTCTGCATAGCAGGCCATCTCTTTGTGCCTTTAGTGGTTGGCTATTTTTTGCTATTTTTTCTATGGTCTATGTTGCTGACTCTATCTCTGGTTTAGTTAGTGGTTTTTTGTTGGTTTTGATTTGTTAGGTCCATTTTTTGGCTAGGTGCGCCTCTCTTATGCACCCTAGGTGACACCTTTGGTGTTTATGTAAAAATTTGTATTGTTATGGGCCTATCCTGATTTTATATTAATCAGAACATTATAAAATTATATATTTATTTTATATAATAAAATGTCTATAATAATTTTTATTATTTATTTGATCCTCAGTATCCATTGTTTCTAATAGATTTGTCTCCATCCAAAATTACATTTGAAAAACACATACCTTTTGCATGGGTTAATATAAACAACATTATCAATGTGACATTTTGTATTGATTTTTAAAGCAATGCCTATATTGAAAATCATGCCAAAACAAAGATAATCCCTTCAATCTAATACATTTAGATCTAAATGATGAAAAAATAAGTGGAAACGAAAGTGTAACATTAATTTATTTAGACAAAAAACAAGTCGTATAATATATATTTTTATTTAATAACAAGTCATACATTATAAATCTTCACATGTAATTGGTGTAGGTGGAGGATCGCACTACTATCTATGCAATTTGGTATGGGGAGAGGATTGTTGGTATATCCACATGTAGAAACCGAGGCAAAAATATCTCGTTACTCTCTGGGAAGAAAGGCTACCAGAGAAAATGTCGACACTTAAAAGAGGGTAATAGGAAAACTACAAAAATTAGATGATGGAGAATAAACAAATTAGATCATCCTGAAAATATTGGTACACATTGTCGATGATAAGCAATAGGTTGTCCACTTCAAATAAGGGAACGCCTTTGGGTAAAAATCTCACACATCATTTTTTTTTTGTTTATGAGTCACGGTTGAAGCGATATTTTTATCTTTTCCTTGGAGCTAAAAACCAGCTGAGTAGACTCGAACCCAATACCTCTCATGTAGGAGGCTTGCAACTAACTGCTACATTGTGGGGTCATCCCCACACTCATCAAATTTAAACCCTTATAGAAGTCATTCAAATTATTCAACTTCATAAAAACTTATTTTATTTCTACATATTTTTTATACAAATAATATTTATGCCAAAGTTGTTTCTTTATTCGAAATGTATTAGATGACTTCCAAATTGATGACTCTTGTTCATGGAAAGGCGTGCAAGATGATTGCACAATTTTTTTGTTGTTTGACCTTCCATACATCTTTGGTGTACCCATTACACACCAAGATGCAATTGCTAGTTTTAAACATATTAAATTATAAAAAAATATTATAATTATTTCATGTTCAAAATTCATATTCTATAATAATAAAAATATTTCGTAACAAGAATCTTTCATGATTTATTATAAATATCTACTTCATTTAGAAAGCATTGCATCATGGAGCCAATTGCTAAAGTGCGCTATATAGTTAGCTTGTTGTCCTATCATGCTCATTCAAACTTCAACTACCACCAACTAACAAATGGATGGTCCTAAGTGGTCCATATAAAATTTAGCTTAACATTCTAAGAACACTTCTCACTAGAAATGGTATTGTGAAAAAGTACATGATTCAAGTTACACCCTTAACCTTAACCTTAAATTATTGATTAATAAATATCTATTTCATAATAAATTGTTGATTAATAAATATCTATTTCATAATAAATTGTTGAATATCTTGTTAAAGCGCACCAATAACAATAACTATTGTACCACTTATTAAAACTTGAACAACTATTGTACCACTTATTAAAACTTCAACTATTATATTACGATGATTGTTCTAGTGAGCTTGTTAGGGCTTTTTTTGGTGATCTGAAAAAAAAATTGGATCAGGCGTAGAAAAGATTTAAGAGAAAATGCTTGCGGACAAAATAAAAGGGCGTAACGTTTTGTAAAAGGCGAGAATAGCGTGTTGTGGGATGTCCAATGGGCCTCACTTTCTTCTTTCTCATCAGATGGGCGAAGAAAGAAAGGCACCCACTGCACATCGCACAACAGGAGAGCTCCGCTGCCTTCTTCATCAGTTATGGTTGTCTTTTACAAAACGTTACCACTCTATTACTTTGTCCATTTCCTTCAATTGGATTCACACTCTGACATGGAAGTGGCTTCTCTCCCTCTGTTTGAACTCATTACAGTGGGCGATCGACTCGATGACACCCTTTTTCTGCAAATAGGACAACTACTGTGGGATTGCAACCACATATTTATGCACTGTATATGAATGCTGCGATTACAGTTGGGCAAAACCCTAAATTTTTCATTCTCTTCAAAATTAGGGAGGCACACTACAGCGAGACACACTCCACAATCGAGATGTTCATTCTAGGAATTATTACCTAGGCAAGGTCATAGAAAATATAGACTTTCTTTCTCTTCTTCAGGGTTAGGACGTTGATTAAGCATTCAACTTCAAATTTGAGAAACGATTTTCCTCTATTTAAATTACAAGTTATATTCAAATTATTTTATTTACTTAATAGTTATATTAAGCTATTGTAGAATTATTTAGGGATTATTTTCTTTATATTTTATTTTATTTTATTTACTTTATAGTTATTTTTATTTTATTTACTTTATAGTGTTTTTTCATAAATATATATCAGCTCTTTGAAAGTTTTTGTTAACACATTCATGTTATTATATTCCATGCCTTTGCTGCCATTGTATTTCCACCTCTTGATATAATAAATGCACCTTCAGCCAGTACATATTTCTCTCCATATTAGCAAGAGTTCTACTACTGTAGGGTATTTGGTTTTCTTTGTTTTGTGGGACTCCATACCATAAGGAGACAAACCCCCACCATGTCCTTGTGGCATTGTATGCATTGCATCTTCATCATCTATAACCACTCTTTAAGGAAATAATCTGCCAACCATTCAAATGTAGGATACACCTCCTTAATCTCTAGACCTTTTGCATTTTGTTTCTTATATCCTCCTATGCCTATAGGGCTCCAATTTCACAGCAGTGTTTGTTGCCCTTCATCAATGGTGATTTGCTCCAACACAAAAAACATTGGTCTGTCCTTTATTTGTATTTAATCAACATATAACTACAGTAGGAAAACTATCCACTCATAGTCCATACCTATTGCAACTTGCTCCATGTTTGCATGCAGTTTCCACTACAATCTGGAAATACCTCATTTTATCATAGGGGTAATAGCTCAGTGTTGTTCTTGACCAAAGCCGTAAGGTATGGATCTTCCTCCTTGCATCAACATGGCTCCTATGACCATGATAACTTTGTTTCAATCTGAAATGTAAACGGCAAATTAGGTGTTGCTAACAGTGGTGCGTTGCATATCTTCCTCATCAGTTCTTCTAAAACATTTTTACGCTTAACCCCAAACAAACGGCCTAATGCTTGGTTGCAAGGCATAAAGAAATGTTGCCATTTCATAGATACAACAACACATATAAAATGCCTTATTTCCATAACAATGGCCAGCATTGTCCACTTCAATATGGCCTCTATCTTGGTTGGAATTCTCGATGCACCTCCTACCACAAAATCTAGATATATGAGTAATTGTTGGAAAAAAAAACTTTCAAATTAACAAGTGTTCATTTTTTTACAAAGCCTTGGATAATTTAAATGATGCAACCGCTCTCACAGGTGCATTTAAAAAAGAGGATATCATCTAAGTAGACAATTACAAATGATTCCTGATAGGACACAAAATATTATTCATCAACCTCAAGATAGACAATTAAATATTGGAATGCAGAAAATTGAAATAAATGCAAAGATTTATTAACTTATAAGATCTGTATGAGATTAATGAGATTGAAGAATTTTTATGTATTTGTTCTCTGTGTTGGGTTCGAACTTCTCTTCCCACAAGCAAATCTTGAATATGCATATATACACTTGTTTGTAATCAACCTATTGATGTCTAAAGTTGAGCTAAGCCTGTGTATCAAATAAATGAATAATCAGATATCTGCATCATATTAAAATAAGTCTTATGGTTAGTTACAACTGAAGCAGTTATAACTTCTTTATTTGCTGAGATTAAGTAATCTATTTGTTAGTGGGACAGTTATAACTAGTCACCGATTTGTGGAGGTTATGCTTGATGGAACATTTATTTTTTATTTTTGTTTTTCATGTTCCCCTTTCCTTGTTTTCATGGTATGTTGATTATTAGCTTCTAATACTTCTGCATTGGCTCTAGGTTTGATCTCGGAGTCACACAAGAGAGGGTTCTGAGCAGTGCTTTCACTGTGAGAAAAATCATGTTCTGTAGAATCTTCAAGAGCTTAGATAATTTCCTTTCTTCACTCATCGGCCATACTTGAATCTGTTGCAAATGATTGAAACAGACTATCTCTCCCGAAATCAGGAAGACTTAACTTTGTTTTCCTGTGTGGATTCCTAAACACTCATTTTTTATGCATTTATAGTTGTCCTCCATCACTTGATCATATTCTTTAGCTTCTTTTTCTTTAATGTTATTTTCAGAATCACATTCAGATTTGTGATGAGGTAGATCAAAACTTCTCTTATGACTCTAGCCAACTTGGTATTCAATCTGCCCCTCACTGTAAGATGCTTGTTTGTGTTGTTGCATCTCCTCCAATATTTTGTAAGATGAAGTTAACATAGACACTCCATCACTTTTATATGTTAAGGCATTTGCTTTAGTCTCTTGGTCTTCACGTTTTAACTCATCCATTATAGTATTATAGCTACATTCTGCTTGATTGATTCTGTTCATTCTGAGTAGTTTCTAACATTTATATAAAATATCTTATAAAATTTCTATACATATGGAATGTAGTCATTATGCCATTTGTAAAAGTGTTTTCTTGGGAGTGTGATCCTATAAAACCAATAGCTATATTATCTTTTTTTTCTGGTCTGCCATAGTATGTGAAATTAGGTAGGAATTCCTTTATATTAGTATTATTATACATACTGTAGTCTATGTTAATATTATTATTATCAAATTTGGCATACAAACATTATCGGGCTACATATATTAAGCTGTCTTTATTATAACACATCCCTTATGCATACCATACCACCCACAACAGGGATGTTGCTGCTTGTACTTAATAACAGTTCTGATCTGCTCTGATCGGTGCTGCAGATAATATATATTTTTCCTTCTTTTCTTTTCAATCCTACCTCCTATCCCCCATTGAAGGTATTTGATTCTTCATTTATTCATCATCTCTTAAAGGTCACACCTCTTTGATAAGTCACATCTTCCTCATTCGCATTAGTTCATTATACCAATAACACCCTTAGTGATCGCTGGCAACTTTGGTTGATAATCAATCTTCTTTAAATGTGGCTTCTCGTAATAATTATGTTTTAAGACTTGGTCATTGTCATTAACCTTCTAATAAGTATCTAATAGCAATGGTGGGATCCACAATTCTGGGACACATGCTCTGTAGTTGGCTGACATATGTAGGATTCAGAGTGGGGTCTACTGGGTTGCCGTAAATTCTGTTTGAAAATTGGCTGCAGTGAGAAAACCCCACTGTGTGCACCCCTGAAAATAGAAGAAAACACGGAATAGTAAAAGATTTTTAAAAAAATGTATTTATAGAATTCTATATCTAAAACATAAACCCACTTATTACGTTTTAAGATATAAAGTATACTAACTAATTTAGGTGATTACAATTATTAGGTAGAATAATTTGTTAGTAGATAGAGCAATCATATCTGTCGGAGATAATCCCTTGCTTCTGAAGAGAGAGACCAACTGAACGAGATTGAATGAACCCTTTGGCAGGTTTCCATTGACTCTGGATGCTTGAGATATGAGTCCATTTCTTCTCCCTAACTCCACACTATTCCTTGGACCTCCAACCTGGATATAACAAGGAAAAAAATATAACTCCTTAAGTAATCAGCAATTGAAAGCATTCTTGAAAATCCAAAACAGATAATTAAATGTTTTAAGAGAAATAGGTTTGATTCTTTAAGTATACATGCATTTACAACTTCAGTCATGTTTTTCTTAAAATTTCTATGGTAGCAGCAATTGAAGACAATAAAAGTTCGTTGATCCATAATGTTAAGCATAATGCCACAACAATTGCTTTTGGTAGCATCAATTTTAAGTCAAGTGCCTAGGCAAGAAAGGATGCTTAAATCCAGAAGGTAATGTGGGTGAAGCAAGGGATAAATTAAGGCAAAGTGTGTGAGGCCTTAAGCAGATATATGTAGTTACATGAAAACCAGGGTGTTAATTTTAGCAATCAAATTGACAATGATAAAAAGAAAACACAAACACAAAACACAAAGATACCCTGGGAAAACCTCCCTCTTGGAGGTGAAAAAACCCAGCAAGAAATCTCAAATCGGATAAACTACAACATTGCCCTTCTAGGGCATACAAATAACTTATCTGATTCATAGTTCAAATCAGACTTGAACAATTGCCCAGAATATAGATTACAGATCATATACTGAAGTTCGCTTTCCCTAGAATGGATGTCGCTCAGCCTGAAGTAGATTCGACAACCTTGGATTAGGTTCGACACCCTTGGAGCAGGCTCACCAGACCTAGGAGCAGGTTCGACACGCCTAGGAATATGTTCGCCCAACTAGAAGATAATTCATTGACTAATTCGCTGTCATAGATCAACTTGAGGATGATGATTGCAGAAGTTCGCACATAGCAGAGATAGGATTCGCTCATTGATTGATTTTTGATGACTTGTGATTCACAAGTCATCTTACATATATATGAATTCATTGTTGGCCATTTAGTGGAATTGATTATGTGTTGCATTGATGTCAACACTAATTGTTTGGATGCTTTATTGGCACCCTTCTTGTCTCGGTAGGTTGAGTGGTTTCTAGTTAACTTGGATCCGACATGATCCGGTAGGCTCCGGTATCGTCTAGTGATGAAATTGACTTGTTCATGATGCTTATACTCATATTTGGTTAGTTGGTTTTGGGCTCATGATTGGATGCTACCGTGCTTGCTTAGAAGATTGGTTTCTGGTTCCGACGAGGGTTTCACCGATAGAGCTTTTGATGGAGATCTTTTGGTGAATTGCATAAGTGGTATTGGCACAGCTTCTGATGGATTTTTAGGATGTTGTTGGTGATCATGTTCAAGACTTGCTGGTTGGAGATCATTTCTGAAGTGTATGGACCTATACTTGGTCCTTGTTGATCTAAGTTATGGATCGGCTTTAATGTAACATGTGGATAGGACCTATGGATGTATTTCTGGGATGTTTTATGTGTTGATATTATTTGTTTTGTCTAAGGCCAACATGGTTTGTAATTATGTAATCGGTTTATTATCTGGTGGCCGACCTGATTGTCTATGGTTGAGGGTTTGTATAAATTGATGTAAGATCTCATTGTAGATCATCATGGTTAATGTAAGAGGTCATGGTCAAGGAATGTAATGTGCGAATAATGTAAAATCATTCAGGTAGAGGAGTTGGTCAATCATTGGAGATCGAATTGGGTTTATGTAAGAGGATTTAATCCTCCGGTATTGAGCTTAACTAGATCTGTACTCAGGCATAGGAGATGCTATCTTTTGCAGTTCAACACTTCTCCGGATTGTAGTATGGATTTGTATGTAGTCAGTGAGGCTCCTTTTGTGATGAGTAGTGCGTGCTAGGTTGTTGGCCTTTTTGCAAGTGCAAGCCCCTTCATTGTAATTCACATACTTACTGTAGAAGTATTATCTGACTGTGGGTAGGCTTCCCACCATGGCTTTTCCCTTTACCAGGTTTTCCATGTACAAATCTTGGTGTTATGTGGATGGCCTTTATTCTGTGATTACAGTTTATGCTTAATTGGTTTATCTGTTATTCTGGTATTAATGTTTTGGGTTTCGGTATTAAAGTTTAAATTGCTAATGGTTCTTGTAATCTGTGACAACTAGTTCACACCCCCCCCCCCCTTCTCAGTTGTCTTCCAGTTATCTAAACTATCTAGCATTCATCCTATACTAAACCTTGGTCGACCACCTTAGATTTTGGCGCCAAATTACAATTAAATCAAATCTTTTATTTGTACAAGTTATGTATAAATAGGTCTTGACCTATTCATAATTACAAGTTATGTATTAACCAATTCGCTCTATTTAGGGCCTGCCCTTAATCGGATATCGAGCTGAGATTTCTAAATATCAAGGCCGACAGGCCACTTTGACATTTGTGTACTAGGTCGGCCCCCAGAAGGGATCCTACCTAGCTACAAAAAAAAACAACAATCCCAATTTTCATCCAGACACATAAACCATTTCTAGGTAGTCTTTGGCTAGGAAGATCAGTTAAACACTATATAATATAGTGATGGTTTGTATATTGATGTTCATTCAAATCCATCTTATGTGAATAACCATGCATCAATTGTCACGTTCCATTTCCATAACTCTATAAACACAAAATAAACATGGTTGTATTAGTAATCAAGTTATGGCCCTAGCCCTCAAAACTCTTTAGGATTCTATTTTATAAATTTTCGAGGATTACCCACCAATTGTATAACATCTCTTGTAGCGATTGCTAGTATATCAACACTAGACATGGTTTTGGGACACATATTCTCTACAACTTGCTTTGCTTTGACTATAGTATCAAATCCGTCACCAACCAGGGACAAGTTGTCCTGAAAGTCTTTCTCCACCGAATTATTTGTAGTAGATTGGATCATCACAGAGGCATCACATCCCTGTCACACAAAAAAGTAACAGATAATTTCGCATTACTAAATTCCTGAGATGCATACCGTGGCACAAGATGTTAGACATGGTGAGATCATTTAGAGATATCAAGTTTCAATGATCGATAATGTTGTTCATTATTTTGCTTGGATCTAGGTTTGTGGCTTCATACGACGACTGTATCTCACTTTTTATGCATAATTACTTGAATAATTCACTTTTGTACCCTAATATTTTAATAATTACAATTCAATTCAAAGGGAAAGAAGAGCCCCATTTAGGGGGCCTAGAATTTGATTAGAATCTTGGTCTATTAGGCTAGGATCTATCAAAATCATGTCTTTCCCTAATGTGATGGTCATTGAGTAAAATTAGTGGTTTATTATATTTTATGGAGAAACCATAATATTTCACCATTACATAGCCTTAGTGTACATATAAAAATATCAAATTGTACAACAAACTATAAAATAGTTGCATTTCTATCATTCCAATTATTGAAGAGAATTTTAATCTCAAAAGAATTACAGATATCTTTACACTTAAATAGGAGACGATGCTAGTATCCTAGTAAAACTATATTCCAAAAAAATGTAGGAAACTGAAAAGGTCTAAAAAATCATGAATCCAATATTAATCAACATGAGCTCTATAAAAGAGCTAGAAAAGGTGCTTAAGATTCTCGAACTCCCCACAAAATGGACCAAAGCACTGGGAACCCCAAATAGGGCCAAAAGGGAACTGTTAGGGACACCTTAATAGAGAATACACAATATAAAATGAGCCAACTTAGTTTGAGGAATGTTCAACCCAACACAAACTTGTAGGATTTGGCAAGATCAATCTTATTCAATATGTAAAGTTGTGAAAGTTGGGCCTATCCCATAATTACCAAGGAACAACAATATTATTGAAAAAATATTTTGATTTGATGAAGCTATTTATTCCAAGACAAGTTAACTATGGAAGCATAGGTTGGTGTTTAAAAGTTGGTATTTTTCCTGTAATTTTATAAGAGACAATGGGTAATATGCCTCCAATTGTAGATATCTTATTAATCTCCAACTTTTTCTATCTGAATTTAATGCTTCTCTTCTTAGTTAAATATCCTAGAGACTTGGAAGGGTGAAGATAAAACTTATGAGAGCCACCATCTATAGTGTCCCAAAAACATTTATAAATTTGACAAAGGAATATTTAGTACCAAAAGAATTACATACCAAACATAGAGAAAATAACCTCCCAAAAACCATCTTTGGTGCGAAGTTATTTATAAACAGCAATCTAGGAATTCAAGACCTAACAACGAACTAATATAGGGTATTAGTGTAGAGAAATAAACTAGGCTTGAGTATTCTCCTCAATAACCAAAAATTTCTCATAATGTTTGTAAGAGCCTTGATAATGTCAATGTGATTTTTATAACATTTTTCCCCTCCTCGATTTACTTAATTACTTGAGAGTAACTGTAGAAATGTACAACCTATTTCCTATTATGTGCTAGTGAAGTTAGGTTTTGATTCATGATCCCCTAGTTGTGTGAGAACTAGTGTTCTATTTGTAGTGGTGATGCTAAGAATCTTGAAGTTGAGAAACATAAAAAAAATGGTTGACCCTCTAGAGTGATCATGTATCGATAGAGGTCCAAGATATTACCCTCATAGAAATAATAGTGAAAGTGCATGTGGGACATGGATCTAAGGTTTAAAGATATTACAAGTGCAATTATGCGGATTTGTAACTAAGTACCAACATGTTGAGATAAAAATGAGTCATCATAGCTTTGGACTTGGTAACTATCCACTTAATATAAAATTTTATTTAAAATCTCTCAAAAGAAAAATATGAAAAACGTGACTCTACCAAAAATGAGCAAAACCTAGCAAAATAAAATAATTATTGAGCTGATATCATTGTATGATCTATGAATTTTATCACTTTGTTAAGCCTATTTCATAAATAAATCCATGTGTAGCACATCATTTAATGCTTGCAGTGGCCAAAAAAGGGATCAAATGCCCTAGTTAATTGTGCTTGAAATACCATACCGCTCTTTCATAACCTTTCTAGTGCATATGGAATGCCTTGAATTTATCTTACTCCATCTCTATCATATGAAATTCCTTAAAGAAAACCCAATTCGCACTTGGTAACGAATAGGAAAACTGCTGTATGTAAAATTCATCATTATTCAATTATAAATAAAGGGAAATAATGAATCCCTATCTACCCAAGGAATCCTAAATAAACCAATAAAATAATGCAAAACAAAGTAATAGGAATATAAATATTCAATTAAAACTCCCTATTCCATGATCGCATATGACTTCCATTGTTCTTCTATTCTCTGTGGTATGATGGCTCTCAAATATCACGCTAGTAACCTACAAGTGACACAAAGATTCGAAGTTCGTGATTATTGAAAATGGAGATTGAATGCTCAATTTATAGATTATTGGAGAGGATTGAATGAGAGGTGGAACATAATGATCAAGAGGTGGAACTTAGGTGAGCTCACATGTTGATCGATAGTTGAATTACTGATTTGGAGGTGGAACAAAATAGATTGAATAGTTAATTGAGTTAACTAATTGAGAAAAAAGTTGATTGGAAAATAGAAAAAAAATGATTGCAGGAGAATTAAAGAATGATGTAATTAATCAATTAAAATAGATTGAATAGTTAACTGAGATGACTGATTGAATGCTTTATGGAAAAAGCAAATTGGAAGATAGAAATAGAGATTGAAACGATAATGAATTTAATTAATTAATTGATTGAATGAATTAATTTAGTATGTGCTTGCACTTTGACTTTGATTTTCAATTTAATCTTTGCATGAGATTTACTTCAAATATTGAATTTATTTTAAATTCAATTTGTTATTTCAATATATTTAGAACTTGACTTTGAATTTCATTTTGATTTTTAAAAATCATGCACATGTATTTGAACTAGAAAAAAATAGAAGAATTTGGAGAGTTAAATGAAATTAGAAGAATAAATGAAATTAAATAAAATTAGAATTTGGGGATTTGGAATTTGAATTAGAAGAATAAATTAGTTAATTAAATAATTTAAAGAAATTATTTAATTATTTAGAAATTGAATTCAATTAAATAATAAGGATTATTTAAATTAAAGGAATTAAATCACAATTAATTAAATAATTAATATTTAGAAGAGGGCTAATGATTAATTGATATATATAACTTGAAAAATGAATTTATTTAAATAATAAAGATTATTTAAATTGAAGGATTAATAACCATAATTAATTAAATAATAAATATTTAATTAACAATGAATTGAAACACAATTGGGCTCTGCAACTTTCCTACTCTCCTGATTTTTGAATTTCTACAATGATTGTCATTTTTGCAGAGGAGGGCCCATCCTCCATGGAACCTGACCCCCCTTGCTAACCTGCAGCTGTGTCCAGATCTGGGTCTTATGTTGCGCTCCCAGAGTGCGAGGAGGGCTCCCTTGGTTGGTGTCGTTGACAGTTGTAATACGGAGTTGCACAAGCCTCCCTCGTAGGTGAAGATTCTGCATTAGACCTCCAGCTTGGATTCTCCTAATAAGGTTCCCAGGACTGATGTTGTGGGGCCTTTGCTAGGGGAAGGTCAAGCAAGTACTTGGAAACGTTTCCTTGTTGGAAATACAAAGTTAGGATCGTAGACTCTGCTACCAAAGGTTACTGCTGGTGAGGATGTTCCCGAGATTTGTCTCACTAACAGTATTATGGATAATATCGCTTCCTCCCTACACCTCTACTTGGTGGGGAGATTCTTAGCCTTTAGACCCACAATAGATATGGTCAGAAGATGGGCTAGTTCCAGATGGAAACTTAAAGGTAGTGTCTTTATCTCTGCTATGCTTGAGGGGCTCTTTTTATTCTGATTCACTACTGAAGAATACTTCATTTACATCATGTCTGGTTCATGGACTTACAACAAACACTGCTTAACTCTCTCTAAATGGAAGTCGGGGTTTGACCCTAGTGCAGACCTCAAACTGGAACCAGTTTGGATCAGACTCCCTAGCCTCCCTTTAGAGTTTTGGGATGACACCATTTTCAGATGGATTGGTAACTCTTTTGGTTAGTTCGTTGCTTCTAACAATGTGATGATGCAGAAGTCTAGACTAGTTTATGCTCGCCTATGTGTGAATGTGGATGTTAACAACCCCCTCCCTAACTTCATAGATCTTAAATCCAAATGGGGTAAATGCACACATGCTATTGTCTAGGAGAACACCTCCCTTTATTGTCAAAGGTGTGGAAAACATGGCCATGTAATAGCTGACTGCCCAGTCCCTCCGCCTCCAGAGGAAAAATTGAAGGAGAAGTTATCGTCATCAGGCATTGTCAATGTGGAGGCAACTCAAAATGTTACCCACCCCCCAATCCCCTAGTTACTGACAATATTGAGGATCAGATCAAGGACTTGAAGGAAAGGGAGGGTCCTCAAGATCCTATTGAGGGCTACCCCTTCTTGGAAGGCATACTTAATATGATGAAAACCCCTGACCCCAAGGCGATACCTCCCTCTTCAAGGAGATGCTTGGGCCTAGACTTAGAAGAGGGAGAGATATCCCAGACGAAGGTAGAACAAGAAGGACTAAAAGCATAAGAGTGCTTCAGAGAGAAGAAAGGGAAAAATGAGACCACTCCGTCTGTGCTCAAGGAACTGAATCCCAACACTATGGGAGACAATGAGAGAAGCATATGGTGCATGGGGGTTGGGCCCGTGCCTTCCAAAGGGAATATCCTGGATCCAACCTCCTCTTCTCCTTCTACTAGATCTACTGAGGAGATCATTGTTCTCTCTCATGGAAGTCATTCTGGCCTATCATCGCCTGTGGATAGAGAGAAAGAGGAATGGCAATAACCTAAAAGAAAAACTAGAGGAAATAAGAAGGCGGATGTTGAAAATGACTCTAAAAAGGTAGACCCTCTGAGAGGACCCTCATAACTAAGGTAATGGCCAGATAAATTGCCAGTGGATGACAATTAACTCTGGAGACATCTCAGAAAGGCAAGAAATGAAGTTCCTTTCATGGAACTTAAGGGGTTTAAACAACCCCCAGAAGTAGTATGCTCTTAAGCAATTCATAGTGACCAATAAGGTTGATATTATTCTAATCCAGGAGGTGAAAATGACCTATCAAAATTTTGCTACTCTTGTGGATAGTATATGGCCAGGTGTTGCCTTGTATTATAGTGAGGTGAAAGGCGCTTTAGGGGTAATTTCTACTCTTTGGAATATGAGCAAGTTGGATGGGCACGTTGTTGACCTTTCTCAAAACTTTCTTACTACCAGGTTCACTATGAACAAATTATCATGGTACTTCTTCAACATTTATGCACCTAATACTAGATATAGTCGGGCTCTGGTCTGGGAGGAAATCACTACCTTCTGGACTAATAATAGGGAGGCAATGTTCATGTTAGCCGGTGACTTTAACACCCCCTTTTTCCCGCAAATAAGCTAGGAGGTTTAACGGATTACAGTGATAACATGCTTGACTTTGCAGACTTCATTAGAAATAATGAGTTACTTGATGTTGACCTTCAAGGGAATCCTTTCACCTGGTCTAATAACATAAAAGGCTCTAATCTGATTCAGGTTAGGCTGGATAGGTTTCTGATCTCTGCCAAGTGGGACCTTGGTAACAATTCCTCGCTCTCGTCTCTATCGCACACTATATTTGACCATTCCCTGATCCTCCTTTCTTGGGTTGACAAGCCGGCCTCAGGCCCCATACCCTTTAGGTATGAGATAATGTGGCACTCTCACCCAAACTTCAAACAGTGTATCCAAAATTGGTGGAACTCCCATGTTCAAGGTTTTGCTATGTTTAGAATCACTAAAAATCTAGAGATAATCAAAAGGGAGGTCAGAGCCTAGAGTAAATCTTCCTTTGGTGATATCTTCAAGAGAAAAAAGTAGGCTGAAACCAATTTGGACCGCCTCCAGAGAACCATTACAGAGGGGATCACCTCAATGGATATCCACAAAGAGGAGGAATGTTGGAGAGAAAAATGGAAAGAAATCATGAGCCTTGAAGAAATATACTGGAAGCAAAGATCCAGAATCTAGTGGTTAACTGAGGGGGATAGGAACACCTCCTTCTTTCATAGATCTGCTTCAAAGCACAAAAGGAGGAACACTATCTGATCCATATTCAATAATAAAAATGAGGAATTTATGGGGAATAGAGAGATTGGTCAATGGGCTTCTCTATACTTTGCTAATGCTTACATGAATGACAAGGCCAGTGAACCTACTAAGGTTAGTGATAAGCTTCTCAATCTTATCCCCCAAGTTCTAAATGATGATGACAATGAGCTGCTGATGAGCCGTGTGTTTCAAGATGAAGTTAAAGAGGAAATTTTTTCAATGGCTGCCTTCAAGGCCCCTAGACCTGACGACTTCTGTCCAACTTTCTTTTAGGTATTCTGGGAAACTATGAAGTATGACCTAATCAAAGCTACCAGGGACTTCATTCACACTAGGAACCTTCTAAAGAAATTGAATAACACTTTCATTATTTTGGCTCCCAAAATTCCTAACCCGAAGTTTATGACTGATTATTGCCCTATTAGCCTGTCTAATTCGGTCTATAAGATCTTCTCTAAAGTTTTTGTCAACAAAATTAAACCCCTTCTTGAAAGATGCATCAGCCCCACTCAGAGGGGTTTTATTCTGGGCAGGAATATTTTCAATGTGGTCATAACTACCCATGAGGTCATCCACTCCGTGGAGAAAAGTTGCAACCCAGGTATGGCTCTTAAACTTGACATCTCTAAGGCTTATGATAAAGAACTAGAAGTTCCTGTATGTTGTTCTTTCCAAGATGGGATTCCAGAGAATATTCTTCAATATTATCAAGGTGGCAGTGGAAAGTGTTCACTATTCGGTGATTGTCAACGACACCCCTTGGGGGTTCTTTAAGGCTCGAAAGGGACTAAGGCAAGGGGACCCTCTCTCACCTTATTTGTTTATTATGGTGGCAGAAAATTTGAGTAGGAACTTCTCCCAATTAATCAGGACTAGAAAAATCTCAAGGGTGAAAGTTGCTTCTACCCTTCCTCCAATGGTTATGCAACAATTTGTTGACGACACCTTCCTGTTTGGCCAGTCATCTGTTATAGAAGCAAAAGAATGGAAACACTTGTTGGAGGATTACATCCTTGCCTCAGGACAACTTATCAACTATAACAAGAGAAAAATTTATTTTTTCAACACTAATAGAAATCTCCAAGGTAAACTTATGCAAATCCTTGGATGTTGTGTTGCTGATCTTATCTATTCCTACTTGGGTCTTCCCCTCATGATTAAGGAGGTCACCCCCCAATTCTGGGAGTCTATATTAGAAAGAATGCAGAAGAAACTTGCTAGCTGGATTGGAAAAACTCTGAGTAGTGCTGGTAAACCCCAAAATCTGTCGGCCTCTCTTCAAGGTGTGTCAGTCTATTTTCTTTTTCTATTCAAGATATCCATTGCTAAGGTTGAGAAACTTGAGAAAATCCAAAGAAGATTTCTGTGGACGGGGATGGAGGAAAAGTCCAGACTCAACTTAGTCAATTGGGAGGTGGTGTGCAAACCTAAGTACATGGGAGGCCTAGGGATTAGAAAAATTTCAGACCTAAACAAGGCTTTGCTGACGAAAAGTTGTTGGAATATTATTAAGGACAAAGTTTATTTGAGCAAGATTATGCGGGAAAAGTATTTTAATCACACCCCCTTCTCTTCCCTTCTTTCTTCTAATGAGCTTCCACCTAGTTCTAAGATATGGAACAACATTGTCAAAAACAGGAAGTTGCTTAAACAGGGCCTAAAATGGCAGGTGGGCAATGGTGAGATAATTAGATTCTGGGAGGACAACTAGATTGGAAATAGACCCCTGGCCTCTTTCCACTTTAGTTGCATCATGGGAACTCTCAAGGACTCGCTGGGTCCTCTTGTGATGAATTACATTTCTCCCTCTTGCTACTAGTTGAGGCTTGTTGATGGTCTGGGAGATAATACTTATTCGGGCCATTTGGTGGGAGAGTCACAATCTCTTCTTGAGGAGGTTAGGATCCCCTGATTCCCTCATGCTAATAAGTTTGTTTCGACTATGAATCGCTCAAGGTCTTTTAGTGTTAAGTCAGCCTACAATCTCCTATTTGCCCCTATCAATGATTGCTACAGCTGGAGAGAAGTTTGGAATTCTCAATTTATCCTTAAAATAAACTTCTTCTGGTGGATGACTCTACATGGGAAGGTCCTTACTATTGATAACCTTAAAAGGAGAGGCTTCCTATTAGCCAATCAGTGTGTTATGTGTAATTGTGCTAAGGAAAGCATAAATCATCTTTTTATCCGTTGCCCCTTCACCTCTATGGTCTGGCACAAAGTTTTATAGAAATTTAATATTGCGTGGACCTTCTTGGAAGACTTGCAATAGTTTATCATCAATTGAAAGTACCCCTTTGCCCACCCTCTGATTATACAGCTTTGGAAACTCATCCGTCCCCATATCTGTTGGCATATCTGGAAGGAAAGGAACAACCAAATCTTTCGTGAGACTAATAACTCTGTTGACACGGTGGTTGGCATAACAAAAAAGCTCCTCAGGGAGAATGCTTTGGTCTACAAATGGAAATAACCGCAAATCTACCCCTCTAGTGATGAGTTGCAATTGGATTAGGACATGGAATCTGCCTGACAACTTCCTCCAATATAACAACTCAAAAAAATTGGAGAGGCTGAACACTAGATGGTTAGCCTCGCCCCCCTCATGGCTCAAACTTAACTTTGATGGTGCTGCTCGCAGTGGAGTTGCGGCGAGAGGTGGAATTATTAGTGATAACTTAGGCAACCTGATTCTAGCCTATGCAGGGAATTTTGGCTCTATCTCGAGCAACATGGCTGAAGCCCTTGCTCTCTTCTAGGGGCTTAAGTTGGCTCTCGATATCAATGCTAAAAGACTAATCATTGAAGGGGACTCTAAGATGATTATTGAAGTGACTAAAGGAGTTTCAGGGATTAGCTAGATGATTAGCAACATAATCAAGGATATATGGTCTATGATAGTCTCACTTGAGGAATTTCAAATTCAACACATTTATAGTGAAGGAAATTCGGTGGCGGACTCTCTAGCTGCGGTAGGCCTTAAGATAAAAGGTATGAGGTGCTGGAGACACCTAGATTCACTTTCTGACAGACAGAAGTCCCTAATTGGGAGAGACCAAAATTTCTCTACTCGCCAATGATTTGCTATGTCCTTTTTTACGGGTGGATATTTTGGCCCGTCTGCGATGTTAAGCTGTAGGAGGGAAATTCAAATTTAAATTGGGTGGACTATGCCAAGGTGGGTTCCGATGGTCCCCATTTTCTCCATTGCATTGGTCCGATGATGACGTGTCTGACCATCGATAATTGTGTTATCGAAGGATTGAAGCGTCAACTTTTAATCATTAACTTGATAGACCATAGGAAGTACATCACTTATTTCTATAAATGTAACTTAAGATTCTCCATAATAAAGATCTTTGCAAGTTGGCAGATGAATTAAGAGGTGTCCCTTCGGATTCTTACCGGAGCTGGTGGATGCATGCCTTGGGAAATACCATAAAAGATAATTATTGTAGCTCTCACCACACTTTAGATAATTCTCTGTCAATTTTTCTTATCTTTTGCTTTGGTTTTTCCTCTACATAACCATTTTCATTTCCGCACTACTTACCAACTTCACTCTGGAGGAATGCATGCTTTCTTTTCATTTGGTCAATTAGAATTAGAGTTCACAGGCACCTGGGAAGAACATCCTGTATGGATCCCTTTACCCTCGATCTTAGAGCCGAACCAACTCACGAATGATAGATCTGTGCAAAATGCATCGTGCACGCGACCACCTCAATTGTAGGGCCACTCAGAGACATCCATTTCCCAAGCATATGCCCCCTACGCACTTGCAAGCTGTTATGGGGGGGATTTAGTCCAAGTTGAGCTGGACATTATTGACGACTACTTCCACAATGGCCCATGCGTTTGGATGTATGCCAAGGAAGGGGGCATTTTTCTGTTCATGAAAGCCACGACTAGGTTTGACAATAACCTCTCCATGAAGTTTATCATCAACTGGAATGACAGGAGAGTTGTTATGGGGGATATTTCATTTGGAATCAATGGGGATGTCATCTCCTAGGCTATGAGTCTTCAACTGAGGGAAGGAAGTGGAAGAAAACCAGGAGGGTCATGGATGAGACCACTATGAACTACTTCTACAAAAAGGGTGAGGAACTAGTTAAAATGTGTGGGGGTTTCAACAAAGAATTCCTACCTTACCCGTGGGACCAGGTGTGCAAAATTATTATGAAATATTTTACACTTGAGGGAAGGTATGGTGTTTTCTATTATTACCATTTCCCATTGCTCAATCATTTTCGCAACCATGATACTATTTCTTTTCCATTCTTTTTATTGCACGCCTTAGAGTCTATTGTTAAAGAAGTTGGCCATTGCATGAGTCAAGACAAAAATTTCACCATCCTCCACCAGGGTTGATGTTTCAGCTCTACAATTTCCACAGGGCTCTGTGCCCCTAAACCCATCTCTGTTCAACCTGCTCCCTCCCTCCATGGCCCCCCTATTGGTACTAAAAAATGCAACAAAAAGACCTCAAAAAATCCTATTACGCCTTGTCAATCCCCAGACCATGCCCTCTCAACCCTTCTGCTGCTAAACCTACCTCCAAGAAAGCCAGGAAAGAACCTAAGATCCTGTTAGTTGATTCTAACGTGGAGGACAGTGTGACCCCACGGAGGTCCAACAAATTTGCTGTAAAACCCCACATGAAACAAATTTTTGAGATGAAGAACTATATCAATGAGGGTGAGGAAGATTCCGAGAAGGCAGAAAGTGACAAGGTTGAGGATGATATGGAGGCCACAGAGGGCTCAGAGTCCTCCATGCTAGATACGAATGCCTCTGACTATGAGACTATTAAGGATGAAAATAGGAACACCTCCCCTTATTCTGCCACTTCCCCCTCGCATATCTTTGAGGAGGACAGGAGAAACTCTGAGGGTAGGCAGACTGCTGCTAAAGGTAGAGAGAAGGAGGAGGTGGTGCATTGTGTGGGTTGTAATGCTATCTTAGAGGGCCTAAATGGATTGAAGAAGAAGGTGGACTATCTGGATTCCCATGTCAGCAAATTTACAAAATTTTGCATTAAAGTCATTCACTCCTTAGCCAATTCAATGTGGTTGATGCACCAGGAAAAAGTGAAACAGGGTGGACTGGAAGGTGACACCATGAAGAAACTATTTGAGTTACTAGCTGAAGATTGGACTGGGTGTTTGCTCTCCCAACACATGGGATTTGGAAAATATGATTAATGATGGATGCTTTTCTTTTTTGTTATAGTTTTAATTTTAGGATCGACTGGATCACTGTTAAGTTTAATTTATTTATCAACCATATGAGGCTTTCCAAGACTCTTGCTACTTTTTTTAGTTTTTATAATTTGAACAATATGCTTATCTCTAAAGATAGTTGGTTTAAGGTTAGTATCGTTTTGATTACGTGTTGTTTAAACTACTATATGGACAAGATTGTTATCAATCTTGGGTTATTCTATAGTTGTAGGTGGTTTTGGTTTTTGATGATTAAGATAGGGATTGGCTGACTGTTGTTTGGAAGTTGTGTTTGTGTTGGTTATGCTCTCTTCGAGGCTTACTATGTATTTCAGGTCATCCCCCTTGTTTTGGCTGCTTTATTATAAAAAATAATAGAAATCGGTTTAAATGATTAAACGATGATAGAATTGAAATAGAATAATTAGTAAGATTATGAGGAAATGTGAATTTAGAAGAATAGGATTAATTAATTTAATTTAATAATTAAAGAATTATTTAATCAGTTAGACAAATAATTAGTACATGATCAATGAGACATTTTTAGGTCTCTACATTTGCCTCTCTTCGAGACAATGTTGGAACGATGTTGTTTCAAAGAAAATGCAAAAATTATGCCCCGGTATGCCTCAATGATGCTTGGGGTGTAATGCCCCGTTGAGAGATTGTTTATTCATTAAAGGTATGAATGATCTCTCAAAAGAAGAAGAATGTGAGATAGAATAATAGTTAGTTGATGATATGAATGGGTTTGATTGAGTAGAAGCAATGATTAGAGTGATTTGTAGACTGATTGAATTGATTGATAAGATTGATTGGATTGATAAGATTAATAAGAGGAAAAAATGCTTGATGAGTGAATGATTAGGAGAATGAATTAGAAAAACTAAAATGAAAAATGGAAACAATTGATAATGATGGTTACATGACCTTTTGTGCCT